>NC_141908.1:65706060-66009090 GCF_057802395.1 Ceratotherium simum simum | reverse complement strand
CTATTTCCAAGTAACTTCACTGTATACCAAAACTATGTTCAAAAATATTTTAAGAAATATAAAAATATTCAACACTCAACATGGTAAAATTCACAATGTCTGGCATCCAATAAAAAAAAAGTATCAGGCATGCAAACAACCGGAAAAATACAATCCACAATACGGAGAAAAATCAATCAAAATTGATCCAGAAATGACATAGATGACAATAGTAATAGGCAAGGACATTCAGACACATTCCATACACACAGGAAGCCGGGGGGTTGGTTAATCAGTTAATTAGAGACAGAGAAGATACTAAAAAACACCCAAATTGAACTTCTAGAAATGGAAACCACAATGTATGAGATAAAAAATAGAATAGATGGGACTAATGGCAGATAAGACATTGCAGAAAAAGAGAGTAGTGAAATTGAAGATGCAGACAGAAACTATCTAAAATGTAACAGACAGAAAAGATACTGACAAGAAGGAAGGAAGGGAGGGAATAAGAATCACTGAATTGTGGGAAAACTTCAAGTGGTAAAATAGGCCCTGAAACAGAAGAGAGAGGAGAAAGGGACAGAAAAATATTTGAAGACTTAAAGTGAGAATTTTCCAAAAATATAATCTCAGGGATTCAAATACAAGAAACAAGAACAAAACGACACCATGACATCTCATAATCAAATTGCTCCAATCTAGGGACACAGAGAAAAATCTTTAAAAAGATTTTAAGAAAAAAAGAGACATTATGTAGAGAGGAACAAGATTAGGATGGCAGCAGTTTTCACCTTTGAAACATTGCAAACTAGAAAACAAAGGAGCAACATCTTTAAAACATGGAAAGAACCAAAGTTTAATCAAGAAGAAACAGATAAATTTTATATGGAGGAAAGTAAGGGTGATTTTTTTTAAAGTCCATTTTGAGTTTCTTTATAAAACACCATTATGTATTTTTTGCTTTTATCTTTCTTAAGGATCCAGAGGCAAGAGCCTATATTAAATATTTATAACATACTATAAATATTATTAAGCAACCTGATAAATTCATTTGATATTTACAGTAAGTAGTAAGTCTGGCTATGTTCAAAAATATAAATGGAATATTTAAATGTGAAAAGAAAAAATTCCTACTTTATTCTAAATTTGTTGAAACTTTATCAATCCAAATTTAAAGCCAATTAGGAGAACTTTTAAATCTCTAAATAAAAATTTAAAAATACATTATGAACTTTAAAGGTAAATGTCATTAGATGAATTATTTTAATCCCAAATTTTATTTAAAAATCAGTAACCACATTGATAAAACACTGTGGGCCTCGTTGGTATTAATTTACTCTTAAATTTAACCTTTTATAGGCCTAGTTAAAAAAAATTGGAGAAAATAATTATTTCTTTAAATAAATCCAGCATATCTAGGTTTGTAAACTGATTTACCAAAGGAAATCCAATGACATTTATAGACTAGTTCAGAAGAAGTTGAGAGTGGCTTTTTTTTTTTTTGTGAGGAAGATCAGCCCTGAGCTAACATCCATGCCAGTCCTCCTCTTTTTGCTGAGGAAGACCGGCCCTGAACTAACATCTATTGCCAATCCTCCTCCTTTTTTTTTTTTTTTACCCTTTTTCTCCCCAAAGCCCCAGTAGATAGTTGTATGTCATAGTTGCACATCCTTCTAGTTGTTGTATGTGGGATGCTGCCTCAGCATGTGCATTGGCAGGCGCCTGGGATCCGAACCCTGGCCGCCAGTGGCAGAATGCATGCACTTAACCGCTAAGCCAGGGGGCTGGCCTCAAGAGTGGCTTTTTAATGAATGGCAGTTTCCTGCTTTGCAACCTCCTGCCCAAGCTCTTCTTAAAAAAAATTAAATCATATTCTTATGACTAAAAAACCATATATGGTGTGAATATTAAAACCTGTAAAATAGCTGGTTCTGACTTTCGTTTTTATCCTTATGAGTGTATTTAAAATCAAACTTTCCTGGAATTCTTTCAAGGTTAAAAGGAAAAAAAAACACCCTGAAAATTGATTAAAATATAGTTCACATTAATATAAGTCATAAATCACTTTAAAATCCTGTTGTTCACTAAGAGATCATAGATAACACCAAAATAATGAACTCTAATCATTAGGTTTAGTTCTAGGAAGGTAAACTAGTTAAGAAAAAAAAAATTGCTTCCCCCGTGAATGCATATAAGATGCATTTTTTACTCTCAAACCTTTGTATGCTTTTTTGTCTGTGTGTGCCAGGAAGATTGGCCCTGAGCTAACCTCTGTCAATCTTCCTCTTTTTGCTGAGGAATATTAGCTATGAGCTAACATCTGTGCCCATCTTCCTCCATTTTGTGTATGGGATGCTGCCACAGCAGGGCTTGATGAGCGGTGTGTGGGTCCGCGCACAGGATCCGAACCTGTAAACCCCGGGGCCACAGAAGCGGAGCGTGCTAACTTAACCACTCTGCCACCAGGCCAGCCCCCTTTGTGTGCTTTTTTGAATGTGTAATTCAGGAAGGTAATCATGAGAGAATATCAGACAATTTTGGACCCTGCATTAACTCTTCCAGGTTGCTAGATACTCTAAAATTGTGGCTAACTATTGGAACGTCATTACCTGCAATGGTGAATGAAGCTTCCAAAATCCTACTCCGAGAACTCTGCTCATGTTTGACACTCTTCTTGATCTAATTAGTGTCTACTGTAAAGGTTCTCCGCTTAAACTTCCCCGTTGTAAGACATCTTATAATATTCTTCATTGTATTTTCTGACTGTAATTTACAAAGTTCTTTGCTTTTGTAGATCAATACTAAGTGTAGCCAAGAAAACTAACCAGTGTACAAATTGAAACATTTCACATTACCAGGAGGGGAAGCCACATGATAATGTGTTAAAGAGAATATACACCTATATTTTGCTAAGAAATAGCAACATTAGTGTTTTCCGAAATTCCCTGACTTGGGATATAAATGCTTATCATTATTTTCCTCTTTTTGCAACATTGACCCATATGTCATAACACTCATAAAAAATCCTTTGCTCTTTCAATAGATACATTTTGAGACCACATTAGGTGACAAGGATTATAGGAGTGGAGAAGCAAAAATAAGTGTGGTCTCTGCTTTCAAAGAATTTACCACCTTTGAGAGGTAGGGGAGAATGTGTATGGGGCTCTGTGGATAGGGACACACCCTACAAAAGAGATAGATACCATTGAAAATGAGAGGATGGAGCACGAAATTATTGTTTCATTATAGGGGAAAGCTTCAGAGTGGATATAGTCATTTCCCAGGTGCACAAAATCTAAAGGTGAGAGGAGAAAAGCCCATTTCAGGCAGAAGGGCACCACATGGGCGGTGCATGTTGATTATGGGCCCGGGGCTCCTAGCCACACTGCTAACAGCCCTCTGGAGCCATCCACCAGCCCTCACAGAGGCTCCTGTCTAGGCTACTCCTGAAACATCCTTGACTGGGAGTGGGGAAGGGCTCAGGGGAGCACTTTGGGCACTTGATAATGTGGCCAACTCTAAAGAATGGTCTACATGTGAGAAAACCTTAATATACAGGGACTGAGAAATACCAGGTCTGTGCAACAAAATTAAACGGCCTAAATTTCCAACAATGCCAAGAGGGAGGTCAAAATAAAGGCAACCATAAATCAAAAAGAAAAACGGGAATATACAGCCTATCCTTTCTGAAAGCTATGAAAATTTAAACCACTTTATTCTAACAATAACACTTTCTGCTGTGCAAGGATTTGGATGAGGTATATTCAAAATTCATTTCCATAGCTGTAAACCCTCTAAGTATTGTGCAATGAGTATCTGGGCAAAAATAATGGCAATGTTGGGATATCACAAAATTCCGTGCAGGGAATGGGTACTGCAGAGATACCCTCTGTTCCCATATATCAGCCTGGAGGTGGCGCCAACACTCAGCACCTCCAGAATGAGGAAAGCTCCAGGGAAGCAGATGGATAGGAAATCTCAAACTGTCTGAGCAATCTCTTTTGCACTGGCATGATGAGTATCCCAATATAATTCCATTATTGCCTATAAGATTTTGAGCTAAACATTGGCAGTTTCCATTTCAATAATCAGATATTAAGATTTTTCATTAAAACTTCATCCAACGATCAATTAACTATTTCTGTCCTTGTTTTCTTCATTATCTTGTGTCCTTAATGGGAGGTCAGCGACCTTTCTCTAAAAGGAGATAATCACACAGTAAATAAATTATGCTAAGAGAAATTTTTTTTTTTTTTTTGATGAGGAAAATTCGCCCTGAGCTAAGATCCACTGCCAATCTTCCTCTTTTTTTATGTGAGCCACCACCACAGCATGGCCACTGACAGACTAGTGGTGTAGGTCCACGCCCAAGAACCAAACCCAGGCCACGGAAGTGGAGCACGCCGAACTTAACCACTAGGCCACCAGGGCTGGCCCAGAAATATTTTTAAAGACAAATGAAAATCCATATATCGAAACAAACATTATTTACAACAGAATACACATGACTGTCCTATATGCAGACCTAAAGGTACCTTGGTTTAGTTTCATTTTTAACATTAGATTTTCAACTTCTTTTAAGTTCTACTCAATAATTTTCCCATTTTTTTTTAGCATAACAGTACTCTTTCTCTCCTTTTTATTTTGATTGTACACATAAACACTATATCCTTTTAGACCTGCTATTTTGGTCATTTCACAAAACACTTTGATATCCATGGATCCTCAGTATGAGCGAGAACTTGTGGGATCCAATTACTGAGGTAGTATCATCTTTGGTAAAACTAGACAGACTAGAATAAAACTGCTTCACTGCTCAATTAATGCTATTAGAGTCCAAGACTCAAGACTTTTTGGATTTTGAGACTAGAATTTGTAAAATACATATTGTTTTAAGATTCAGTTGATCTCTACAGACAAAGCAACAATACAAAAATTTTCACTTCAGTTTCAAATTTTCTGCCTTTTATTAGGGTTTTTCACATGAAAGGATTTTCTCATTTAAATCTCTTGCTTTAATGTCAGCTATTTTTAGAATGGTATTTTGTATGTTAAGCACAGTTTTATCCTTAAATTAAATTCTAACAATCAGTAATTGTAAATGTGTGTAGACTTTCCATTTTAATCATTTTAGAGGGTTTTGTTTAAGACAGAGAGAGAGAGAGATTATTCCTTGTAACAGCTTAAAGCAACCCTCAGAAGAAAAGTCTCTATTTCCACTTGATATCCAGAGCATCTCACAGTGTCAGTGGTTTCATTGGGAAGGAATTGATGGTGTGGGAGATCAAGATTTGGCCATCCTAAAATATATCTCTTTACCTTGATTGTTTTCTCTGAGGGACATTTGACCTCCCCCACTAACTGCCTAAAGAATTTGACATGGTGGCTCCTTCCTGGAACAGATCTTCTATCATGATGGCTGTAAAGATAATGTAGGATAAATGTTACAATAGGAAAGACACCAAAAAGCCCATCTTATCGGAAGTTCTGTCTCTCTGGCCACATTCTCAAGATGGCCCTGTGAGGAGTTGGCAGACAATCATTTACATTTATAAGGGAAATCTCCATTTGTAAAGGTATCTCCCTCTCTGTTTTGGGAAGAGGGGGGGATGGCCTCATTTCTAGAGGCTTATCAATGTGGAAGGTGAGGCCTTAAATCTGCATAATAACCTTACTCTTGTTTACTGTGCTTTAGTGGTAATCTCCTGTAACTGATTCCCCCCACCCCCAACATCCTCCTTTGTCATTGGCTGAACATGGTATTTAAGACGAGAATTTCTGCTATTGTGTTGAGAAACACAGTGTCCCTGCTTTCTCCCATGTATACATGTTATTAAACTTGGTATTATTTTCTCCTGCTAACCTGTCTTGTTAATTATTTGGCCAGCCATAAGAACCTTAAGAAAAAGGGCAGAGGGAGATTCTCCCTCTTCCCCCGACAATGGGCAGGAAGTCTAATCCTTGAAAACAGAGCCTCCAAATATTTACACTGGGAAATCATGCTTTCCTTACTGAAAGAGACAATGCTGGATATCACCCTACACTTGCCCACACGCAATACTGCTTGGCCACAGTAGCTAATGCATTCTGCCTCAGCCGCCACAATCCTGCACTTCCTATTTTTAATTTTAGGGGGACTATGATGATCTTAAATTCACTGGCCTTCTTGCTGTGGGGCTTTCTACCAGTCTCTCACTATAGCTGCCCAAACATTTTTCCTCAGAAATCTCTTTATCTTCATTACCATCTCACAATGTTGAACTTTACCCTAGCTCTGTGATCCTGGAAAATAACAGAGGTTAAGAAAATCCCCCACTCCTTTGTGTTCTGGAAATGGCTTACAGCAAAGAACCACCCTTCCTCATAGGATTTAGATAAGATTCAGGGCACTCGCCTTGTTTACCCAAGACAAGGACAGACAAAGACCCTCCAAATTCCCATTCTTTGCTTCATAAATGATTAGCTGAACTGTTTTTGCCACTGACCCATCTGGACAAAATACTTGCTGCATTCACTTGACCAAACTTTAGCTAAGCTTCTCTCCTTCCCCCAGGCTACTGAACTTTGACCCACCCTCAATTTAGTGGACTCAACCCTTCCTTCCTAACCTTGCCTAAGAATAGGCTGACCTCAGGGTAAAACATTCTCTGGTCTACTGTCCCTAATCACCTGCCTCCCCCCCATTCATCCTACCTTCTCACAGTGGATTCCTTCTGGCCTTCTTTACTCTTCCTTATAAAAGAAAAGCCCTTTCCTCCTTGCCTTCGAGACCCTTGCAGATCTTATGATTGGCACATCCTCCCTATTGCAATCACCCCCTTCCCCTTAATCTTTTCAAAAAAGTCTCTCTTGAGCTAAGTAGGATTTGTTTTTTATTTGACGCTCCATTTGATCATGTTTAGAAAGATTTCTGGCAACTAACCCCAACCTACTTCATTAAACTAATGTGCAAATTCTCCTTTCAATATATCTACTCAAACAGACCTAGCCCTCTCATTCTCTTGCACTAGTGGATACTTTCATTTCAGCCTCAGAAGAATTGCAAAAGGATGCCCTAGAAAAGTAAATGAGTCTAGGTTTTAAAAATTTTGTCTTTCCATCCCTAGCGTCTAGTATTTATCTCTAGTAAACATTTATTAAATTACAAAATGAATAACAAAGTAAGTCCTCTAAAATAATATACATTTTATTGATATATTGATATACAAATGCATATCGTAGCTCCCAAAATCTGTTGAAAATGCACAACAATAAAAAAATCTTTTCATGTGTCTGTTGGCACATGTGTCTGTTGACACATGTGTCTGTTGGCACATGTGTGTGTTGACACATGTGTCTGT
Source organism: Ceratotherium simum simum (assembly GCF_057802395.1). Classification (NCBI taxonomy): domain Eukaryota; kingdom Metazoa; phylum Chordata; class Mammalia; order Perissodactyla; family Rhinocerotidae; genus Ceratotherium; species Ceratotherium simum. The sequence continues at coordinate 66,001,768 of NC_141908.1, read as the reverse complement.
TGGCACATGTGTGTGTTGACACATGTGTCTGTTGGCACATGTGTGTGTTGACACATGTGTCTGTTGGCACATGTGTGTGTTGACACATGTGTCTGTTGGCACATGTGTCTGTTGACACATGTGTCTGTTGGCACATGTGTCTGTTGACACATGTGTCTGTTGGCACATGTGTGTGTTGACACATGTGTCTGTTGGCACATGTGTGTGTTGACACATGTGTCTGTTGGCACATGTGTGTGTTGACACATGTGTCTGTTGGCACATGTGTGTGTTGACACACGTGTCTGTTGGCACATGTGTCTGTTGGCACATGAAAAGATTTTTTTATTGTTGTGCATTTTCAACAGATTTTGGGAGCTACGATATGCATTTGTATATCAATAAAATGTATATTATTTTAGAGAACTTACTTTGTTATTCATTTTGTAATTTAATGTTCAAAATCACTATCAGGGAAATGCAAATCAAAACTACAATGAGATATCACCTCACGCCCGTCAGAATGGCTATAATTAACAAGACAGGAAACAACATGTGTTGGAGAGGATGTGGAGAGAAGGGAACTCTCATACACTGCTGGTGGGAATGCAAACTGGTGCAGCCACTATGGAAAACAGTATGGAGATTTCTCAAAAAATCAACGATAGAACTACCATATGATCCAGCTATTCCACTGTTGGGTATTTATCCAAAGAACTTGAAAACACCAATTTGCAAAGGTACATGCACCCCTGTGTTCATTGCAGCGTTATTCACAATAGCCAAGACTTGGAAGCAACCTAAGTGCCCATCAAGGGACGAATGGATAAAGAAGCTGTGGTATATATACACAATGGAATACTACTCAGCCATAAGAAACGATGAAATCCAGCCATTTGTGACAACATGGATGGACATTGAGGGTATAATGCAAAGTGAAATAAGTCAGAGGGAGAAGGTCAAATACCATATGATTTCCTTCATTAAGTAGTAGATAATAACAACAATAAACAAACACATAGGGACAGAGATTGGATTGGTGGTTACCAGAGGGGAAGGGGGGAGGGAGGAGGGTGAAAGGGATAATTCGGTACATGTGTGTGGTGATGGGTTGTAATTAGTATTTTGGTGGTGAACATGATGTAATCTATGCAGAAATAGAAGTACAATGATGTACACCTGAAATTTTTACAATGTTATAAACCAATGTTATTGCAATAAACAAAAAATTAAAAAAAAAAAGAAAATATTATCAATTCAATATGTAATCAATATACAAATTATTAAGATAAAAAAATCTTAAATTAATTTAAAGATATTTTCAGAGTAAGGAAATTCTCTAAGATTTCAGAGGAAGGAAAATCTCTAGGAGATTGTTTAGTAATCCAATTAACAAAACTATACTCTTACCTTATCATACATATTGCACAGGATTATGATAAATTATACAAATAAAGACGCACTTTTACATCAAAGAAAATATTATAAACAAGTCAATAATGATAATAGGAATGATTATTCTCTGACATAAGAAATATTTCTTCTGTTAAGAAATCTATCTGTTGAAACAATATAAATTAACGAGCACTTTGGTAAAGCCATGCATATTTTCTTACAAAAGTTCCATTGAGGTCAAGCAAACACTGTGATTGTTTCAATATCAAAAATGAAGGGAAAATTTACTCCAATGAGGAACAGGGCAATATTCTTTATCTAGATTAAACTTTTCATAGAAACAAAATCCTAAGAACAGAAGAAAATGAAGAACAAAGGAGGAAATATTTATAAATGAGAAAAGAAGTCATTAATAAGTGAACCAAATGGGAAATATTAGCATGAAAATGTAATGGCTGAAGTTGTAAACAGCCATAATAAATGGACTAAATTGCAGAATGAGTATAACTTATCAATGAATTACTAAATTCAAAGATTAAATAGAGAAACTTTCCTAGGTGACTACAGAAACTAGTAAAGAGGTACATCAAAGAAATATTAAGAGATATAGAAGATAGAAATAAAAGTACCAAAATCTAGATACTAGGAATGAGATAGGCAGGAAGCTAGATATGAGCAGGGAGCAAGGTCACTCCACCAAGTGCAGTGTCCTCATCACTGGGCAGTTGCTCTTTGGACGTGCAACTCCAAGCCACATTATACTCTCATTTGCACTGCAGTTTTGACCCCTCTTGTGGGGGATCACCTCCATGACAGTTGGGAAAATGCCTATGTAAGGAAAAAATCCCCCCCTCCCAACGTGGGGGTGGAGACAATGCCCCAGTTGGTCCACAATCCAAGCCCGTCACCTGCCCCTGGGACCCGACCTTCCTTAGCCACCAACCACCACAACTTCGGGGCAGTTGCTCCCTCGAGCCTGCCCACCTCTCCCCTTGGGGGTGTACTTTTGCTTTGCTAATAAATCGTCTTCTGTTAAAACTTCTGCCGTGTGTCTGCTCTCAAGTTCTTTTCTGTCTGTGGACCAAAAGCCTGGGACCCCACCACACTGATCTGACTGGTGCCGGGGACAGGAATACCATAAAGAGAGAAACATTAAAAAAGAGAGCAGGATATAGTTGAAAAGTTAAGGAGAGAATTTTCACAGAATTAAAATAGATTATAAAAAATGTCAAATTGAAAGTTTCAGACCTAAGTATGTTAAAGTAAAATTTAGAATACTAAATGCAAAGAGACAATATACACTTCCAGACAGAAAGAGATTGCCTAAATAGCAACAGAAACCAAATTAATGATACTGGCTTAACACAAGGTTGACATAAGGGAAGCCATATTGTAGAAAAGAAACCATATTGTAACTTTGAATAACCTCTGACTAACTAACCCAGACATGCTCTGTGGATTTTATAGTCCCTCCCAGCTGCTATAAGTTGATAACTTAGTTCTACTGAGTTCCTTAGTAACGTGATGACCCCTGGGCAGAAAGTCTATGCTGACAGCCATCATAAATAACAACTGAAAGCTCAAGGTACTGTGCGTTGCTCTGGTCTTGGGTGCATATCCAGTAAAGCAAAAGACTATCAGTAACTAAGAACAAATGGATGCCTCCACCCTGAGACTAGATATCTGCCTCTACCCAGGTATCAGATGGATGCCCCCACCCTGAGACCAGATGCCTCCCCCACCTGGAGACCAGCCCCCTATATAACTGGCCTGTAGTCTTTGTTCTATAAGATGATTCTTTTGGACTTTAGACAGCCATCTTCCCCCTTGCTAGCAAGCTGTAATAAACTGCCCTTTCACTGCCACCATCTTGCCTCTTGACAGTTGGCTTTTGTCTCGCAGTGAGCAGATCGTGCCCTTCATGCAGTAACATTAATAATAAACTTCATAACAGTAACACAGGATGCAAAAAGTAAAATAAGCAATATTTTCAAGTTATTCCGAAAGAAAAGAACTTAAAATCATAAATGTTTTATGTAATAACTATAATATAATGTGAGGGAGTAATAACCACATTTGAAGATATACTGTGCCTCAGCATTTTTAAGACTGAAAAAGTAACCATTATGTTTACAAGAAAAGTAAAAAAAGTATTGAAAATACTCTTGGGAGTATTAATATAAGAAGAGAAACAAATCCAGCTTTTGTAAAAGATAGAAGCGCTAAAGTATTATCATAAATTTTACAAAGGTATTTTATCTTAATTACAATAATAGCTAAAATAGGACTAAATGAAGGGAAAAAAAGAAAATAGATACGTAGATATATATAGAGAGATACAGAGATACAGTTAGATATACACACACACACAAACACACACACACATTGATAACAACCCAGAACTGAAAATCTAAAAAAACATTTGCCACATGATAGAGCATAGAGGAAAAAACGACATGAAGTCAAGTTTAATACCGACTTGTTGCTGGGGAGTTAGAGCTGTTAAAATTTGAGGAATTAATGTGGGAATATGAGCACGGAAATGTGTTTTCAGGGCAACCATCATAAGAACAAAACAATAAATATGCATTTTAAATCAGCCAAAGAAACTTTATCTAAATTGACAGTAGAAAATGAGAAAAAATATGCAAAAATAAAGCACACTAAATAGAAAACAAGAAATAAAATTGGAAAAAAATAGAAATCTATTGTGTTTTATAATACTGTTTTATGGGACTAAACACTGTGTCTACTGTTTTATTAGATTAAATACACTAATTAAGTGGCAAACAGCCTCAGATTATATACAAAAAATGTTTTTTAAATATATTGTCCACAAGAGGCTCTCTTAAACAAAATAAACTACAAAAAAATTCAAAGTAAAACAATGGAAAAGAATTTGTCAGGAAAATATAAGTCAAAAGAAATTTACGCTAACTTTAATATATGACAAAATAGAATTTAAGGCAAAAATATCTTAAGGTATAAAGAAGAAATGTGTATACTGGCAAAAGCAAAAAGATAAGAAGAAGAAATAGATATCATAAAAAAATATATCTAACCATAAAGCATCAAGATACTTCAAGTAACAACCATCAGAACTACAGAGTAAAATAGATATATCAATAATTTTAGTTAGATATTGCAACATTATTCCTCTCAGAAAGTGAGGGATCACCCAGAAAATTATTAGCATAGGCATAAAAGATATGAACAACATAACGAGTAATTTTGAGATATTTTATGTATATACCCAGTAAATAGAAAATATGCCTTATTTTAGAGCTCACACAGACATTTACAAAAATAGACCAATTATTACACCATGAAGTAAGCCTCAGTAAGTTTTAAAAGATCAATATCAAAAAATTTAACTCTCAATCACAAGGTAGAGCATTAAAAAACCATTTGTTTAGAGACACATATCACAGTACCATATAGATTATAAATAATATAGATTTAAAAGGAAATATGAAGAAAATTAAGAAATATATTGAACTGAACAATAATGAAAACCGTTCATGTCAAAATTTATAGAGCCAGCTAATGCATCACATGAAAGGAAAGTTATAACTTTAAATACATATATTGAAAAAAAGTTTAAAATCTGAGTTAAACATTCAAAAATGTGAAAAGAGAAAAAGAATAAAAAATTAGGCAAAAAGAAAGAAAATAATAAAAATAAGGCAGGGGTTAGTGAAACCAAATCTATCCAATCTCTGCTGACACCCACATAGACAAATCCTGCAAAAATCTATTTGAAAGCATAAGTGAAATGGATAAATTCTCAGTAAAGTATAAAAATTCACAACCGAAGCATAAGTAGAAGAACTCGAGTAGATAAAAGTATTAAAGACATTGATGAACTCTGTCCAAAAAAATCTAAACCTACATAGTTTTATCAGTGAATTCTAACAAGCTTGTAAGTAACAGTTAATTCCCATCTTGAACATATTTTGCCAGAAAATACAGAAAGCAAAAGCTGCCTAGCTAGTTTGTTGAACTTGTATTGATACAATTTTATTCAAAAACCAAAAAAAAAAATTCAAAAGATAAGTATATGCCCATTCATATGTGTAGATACAAAAGTCATAATAAAATATTAGCTACTGTATTAGTTTTCTAGGGCTGCTATAAGAAAGTACACAAACTGGTGGCTTAGAAACAGATTTTTAGTGGCTTACAGTTCCGGAGATCAGAAATTTGAAATCAAGGTGTCAGCAGGGCCATGCTCTCTCTGAAGGAGCTAGGGAAGGATATGTTCCAGGCCCCTCTCCTAGCTTCGAGGCTTCTCTAGGCTTGTAGATGAAGTTCTCCCAGTGTCTTCACATCATCTGCCCTCTCTCTGTTTAAGTCTGTCTCTTCACATGGCATTCTCTTTGGGATAAGGACACCAGGGACGCATCCTACTCCAGTATGACCTCATCTTGACTAATTACATCCGCAATGACCCTATTTCCAAAAAGGTCATGAAGGAAGTAAATTATATTAAAAATTTAAAAGTTAATACCTTAGAGACAGGCACCTCCACACCCTAAGGATTCCTGGTATAAGGGGGAACGTTTATCGATCCTGACTGACTCTATTCATAGAAGACTCGCCCTAAACTGTTCGGGGAAAATTGAGAACAAGAGAGTGCTCCAGAGGGATAAGTTTGGGAGGGTCGGGGTGGAGGGGGTCCAGATGGGGACGCGTGTGTGTAACCTGATAATTGCTTCGCGCCATAGCAATTCGCGCCATAAAATGTAACTGTTTAAATGTTTTAAATTAGCCAATCATGTAAGACCGCGCCAACCTTTTCCCGCTTTATGCTTCCGAATCCTATAAAAGAGCTTGCCCCTTAAGGTTCGGGTCGACCCTCTCTGTCTCCTGCGAGATACGTGTCGACCCGGAGCTCCGCTTAATAAAACCTCGTGCATTTGCATCAAGCTCGGTCTCCTGTGTCTGTGGGTCCGCGCCTTCCCGAGACTGGAGTTGGATTTCCTTTTTGGAATCCTACATTTGGGGGCTCGTCCGGGATCTGCGCGGTCACCCCAGACTCCGAAGACCCCTTGGAGGTAAGCCTGAGTGACTGGGTGTGCGAGTGTGTGCGGCGCCGCGAAGCATTGCTTTGGTCTCGGTATCTGGGCAGCCGCCGCTTCGGGCCGAGAGGGCCCAGCGGCTGCAGTGGCAGACGTGCTGGGAACTGCAGGCTGCAACCCTGGGGGACGCCCCAAGGGACAAGGGGAGTCAGGAAAGCCTGACTACCCCCTTTCAGGTAGAAAAAGAAACGGCACTCTTTTTCCCAGGGAGGACACGAAAACCCCTCCCGTCTGAAACCGCCTTCGGTTGGCTTGTACAGACACCAACCGGGCAAAGTTGTTTTTGTCTTGCTGTGTTTTTGATGTTCATTGTTCTGTTTTTGTTCGTTACGTGGACCTCATTTGACAGGATGGGACAGACTATGACGACCCCCCTCTCTTTGACCTTAGACCACTGGACTGAAGTGAGAGCGAGAGCGCACGATTTGTCGGTAGAAATAAAAAAAGGGCGTTGGCAGACTTTTTGCACCTCTGAGTGGCCCTCCCTCAATGTGGGTTGGCCCTGAGGGGACGTTTAATCTAACTGTTATCCTCGAGGTGAGGGCTATTGTTTTCCAGGAGAAACCGGGTCCCATCCTGACCAACGACCATATATTACAGTGTGGCAGGATCTGGTGCAGAACCCACTCCCGTGGGTTAAGCCATGGGTAAAAGCAGAAAAACTAAGCCCCGAGTCCTGGCGCTGCAGGATGCGGAGACACGGCAAAAATCGAAATCAACTCGAACAGCGGAGTCGGAGACCCTTCGCCCCCGGGTCTACCCTGAGATTGAGCCTCCTCCCGAATGGCCCCCTTTCTCGCCTCCCCTTACCCCTCCCCGCTCCAGGATCGCAATCAGGACGGAGGGCGACTGGCTCGGGTCCCTCCGCTGGAACCCGGCCGCCATGAGCCACTCCGGACGGGCCTGATACCACGGTGGCGCCCCGCTAAGAGAGTATGGAGCTCCTGCGGGGCCCAACCAGCTGTCACCCCTCCAGTACTGGCCTTTCTCTTCCTCAGACCTGTATAACTGGAAAAATAACCATCCCCCCTTTTCAGAAAACCCCGCCGGATTAACCGCCCTGATAGAGTCCCTAATGTTTTCCCATCAGCCCACTTGGGATGACTGTCAACAGCTCTTACAGGCACTCTTCACCACGGAGGAGAGAGAAAGAATCACACAGGAAGCAAGAAAGAATATCCGAGGCACCAACGGGCAGCCGGCAACGATAGCTGAGGCGGAAGAAGGGTTTCCGCACAACCGACCCAACTGGGACTATAACACGGCTGAAGGTAGGGGGTCGCTGTCCGCTTACCGCCGGGCTCTAGTGGCGGGTCTCCGGGGAGCCGCAAGGCGGCCCACCAATTTGGCTAAGGTAAGAGAGATTCAGCAAGGACCCACTGAACCCCCCTCCGCTTTTTCTAGAACGATTGATGGAGGCTTACCGCAGGTACACGCCCCTTTGATCCGTCCTCGGAAGGGCAGAAGGCCTCTGTCATTATGGCCTTTATTGGACAGTCAGCCCCAGATATAAAGAGGAGATTACAAAGGCTAGAGGGGCTGCAAGACTACGACCTCATGGACGTAATAAAGGAGGCTGAAAAGGTGTATCATAAAAGGGAGAGTGAAGAGGAAAAGCGAGAGAGAGAGAAGGGAGGCTGAGGAGAGGGAAGACAGGAGAGACAGGAGACGAGAAAAAAAACTAACTAAAATACTGGCCGCAGTGATAAAAGCGACAGGGGCAGATCACAGACAGGCAGGGGACCCGGGCAACGCCTCCACGACCAGGCTCATGCAGACGGCAACCCTTGGACAAGGACCAATGTGCCTATTGTAAGGAGAGAGGACACTGGGCAAGGGAATGCCCCAAGAAAAGGGCCACACCCAAGGTGTTGTCTTTAGGAGAGGACGAAGAATAGCGGGGACGGGGCTCGGGCCCCCTCCCCGAGCCTAGGGTAACCCTAACTGTTGAGGGGACCCTATGAGTTTTCTGATTGATACTGGGGCTGAATATTCAGTACTGAAGCAACCTTTGGGGAAATTAAAAACTAAAAAGACTCTGGTTGTTGGAGCCACTGGGCAGAAACAATACTCATGGACTACTTCCCGGACAGTGGACTTGGGGAAAGGAAGGGTGTCCCATTCCTTCCTAGTGATTCCTGAATGCCCGACCCGTTGCTAGGTCGAGACCTTTTAACCAAACTGAAAGCTCAAATAGATTTTGCTCAACCTCGGCCTACAGTATCCTGGTCCGCACCTACCACCATGATATTGGCCCTGGAGCTAGAGGAAGAATATCGGCTCCATCAGCAGCCTAAGCCTAGAGCTCGGCTCAATACCGATAAGTGGCTGATCGAATTTCCAACGGCATGGGCTGAAACCGGGGACTAGGGACGGCTACGAGAATTCCCCAGTCGTGATAGATCTTAAGGCCGGAGCCCTCCCGATAAGGGTGCGTCAATACCCAATAAGCAAAGAGGCCAGAGAAGGAATCCGCCCCCATATCCAGAGGCTGCTCCAACAAGGAATCCTGGTTCCTTGCCAGTCTCCTTGGAACACCCCCCTCCTGCCTGTAAAAAAGCCTGGAACTAATGATTATAGGCCGGTCCAGGATTTGAGAGAAGTAAATAAGAGAGTGCAGGATTTACACCCTACCGTGCCAAACCCATATAACCTACTCAGCTCCCTCCCCCCATCACGAAAATGGTACACTGTCTTGGACCTGAAAGATGCATTCTTCTGTCTACGGCTTCACCCAAAAAGCCAATTACTTTTTGCTTTCGAGTGGCGCGACCCTGATATGGGGATCGTTGGACAACTGACTTGGACAAGACTACCTCAAGGTTTTAAAAACTCCCCTACCCTGTTTGATGAAGCCCTCCACAGGGACTTGACTGATTATAGGGTTAAAAACCCTCAAGTGACTCTTTTACAGTATGTAGATGATCTACTGTTGGCGGCGGAAACCCCGGGAGACTGTGAAGAAGGGACCAAGGGCCTCCTGGCCGAGTTGGGTGAGTTGGGGTACCGGACGTCGGGAAAAAAGGCACAGTTGTGCCAGGAAAAAGTAGTCTACTTAGGCTACACACTAAAAGACGGCCAAAGGTGGTTAACCGACGCACGGAAAAAGACTGTGACCCAGATTCCGGCCCCAACCTCCGCTCGCCAGGTAAGGGAATTCCTGGGGACAGCCGGCTTCTGCCGATTGTGGATCCCTGGGTTTGCTACCCTGGCTGCTCCACTGTACCCATTGACTAAGGAAAGTGGGAACTTTGTCTGGACTCTAGAGCACCAGAAGGCTTTTGAGACTCTAAAACGGGCATTATTAGAGGCACCCGCGTTGGCCCTACCAGATTTGACCAAGTCCTTCACCTTGTATGTAGATGAAAAAAAGGGAATCGCCCGGGGAGTCCTAACTCAAGCCCTTGGGCCCTGGAAGCGCCCAGTCGCATATCTATCAAAAAAACTGGATCCGGTAGCCAGTGGATGGCCCTCCTGCTTAAGGGCAATCGCCGCCACTGCCCAGCTGGTAAAAGATGCAGATAAGTTAACTCTGGGCCAACAGATAACCGTAGTAGCCCCCCATGCCTTAGAAAGCATTATCAGACAGCCTCCAGATCGATGGATGACTAACGCCCGGATGACTCACTACCAAAGTCTGCTCCTAACTGAGAGAATTACCTTCGCCCCACCGGCCATCTTAAACCCGGCCACACTACTGCCCGAAGCAGATGATGAAATACCTGTTCACCAATGCGGCGACATCTTGGCATCAGAAATGGGGACCCGACCCGATCTGCCGGATGAGCCATGGGCTGGGGCCCCTAATTGGTACACCGACGGCAGCAGCTTTATGGCAGAAGGTAAGAGGATGGCTGGGGCTGCTGTGGTAGACGGGAAAGACTCTGTGGGCAAGCAGCTTGCCGGAAGGGACTTCTGCACAAAGGCTGAGCTTATCGCCTGACACAGGCGTTAAGGTTAGCTGAAAATAAGACTGTGAATATATACACGGACAGCAGGTATGCCTTTGCTACTGCCCATGTTCATGGGGCTATTTATAAACAAAGAGGGCTGCTTACCTCGGCCGGAAAAGATATCAAAAATAAAAAAGAGATTCTGGGCCTCCTAGAGGCTATACATTTGCCTAAAAAGGTGGCAATCATCCATTGCCCAGGTCATCAGAAAGGCACCGACCCCATAGCTCAAGGGAACCGCTTAGCAGATTTGGAAGCCAAGCGGGCGGCACTAGGACCTATGGTCCTGACTCTCCAGGGAGCTAAGGTCAACAAAACTGTCTCCGTGGGAAACTAACTAAAGAAGAGAAAGTCCTTTCCGCTGCAGAAGGGCGAGAATATCTATCACATCTACACCCGCTAACCCACTTGAGCCCTCAGGAACTAATTAAAATTATGGAGGCCTCCCCGCATTCAGGTACCAGATTTGAGAAAGGCGGCTGAGGAAATTTATAAGGATTGTAGAGCTTGCGCTCTCACAAATGCTGCAGTTACCAAATACCGCACTGGACATAGACTCCGGGAGATAGGCCCGAACCTTTTGGGAGATAGACTTTACTGAAATCAAACCGGCCCGGTATGGAAATAAATATCTTCTAGTATTTGTAGATACCTTCTCGGGATGGGTAGAGGCTTTCCCCACCCGAAAAGAGACTGCCTCTGTAGTAGCCAAGAAGATATTGGAAGAAATCCTCCCGAGATTCGGGATCCCAAAGGTAATTGGATCTGACAACGGTCCTGCATTCGTTGCCCAGGTAAGTCAGGGACTGGCCAGTCAACTGGGGATCAATTGGAAATTACATTGTGCTTATAGACCCCAGAGCTCAGGCCAGGTAGAAAGGATGAATAGAACAATTAAAGAGACCCTAACTAAATTGTCCATAGAGACCGGCGATAGTGACTGGACAGCCCTCCTGCCCTTTGCCCTGTTCCGCGCTCGAACACCCCACAGGGACCCTTAAAACTTACACCCTTTGAAATCCTCTATGGAACCCCTCCCCCTTTGGCACAAATAGGGATACATGACCCTGACATTATACCTTCTATACCTTTGTCAGCCCGCTTGAAAGCACTCGAGGCCGTCAGGCGCGACATCTGGAACCAGCTAAAAGAGGCCTACCAGCCTGGTGATCTGCTCATCCCGCACCAATTCCAGGTTGGGGACTCTGTCCTTGTGAGACGACATCGGACGGGGTCATTAGAGCCACGTTGGAAGGGGCCCTACGTGGTGCTCCTCACTACGCCCACAGCAGTCAAGGTGGACGGTATAACCTCTTGGGTTCACGCCACACACGTAAAGAAGGCACCCCAGAATGCAGCAGATCTCTGGAAGGTGGAAAAGACTGATAACCCTCTTAAGCTGCGTTTGCGTCATGGGAACGGCGAGCAGGTCGTCCAATCCTAATCCCCACGCTCCTCAACTGCTCACGTGGCAAGTCGTCTCCCAGGTAGGAGATATAACCTGGTCAATCCAAAAAACTGCTTCCCCTTGGACATGGTGGCCAGACTTACACCCTGACCTTTGTAAACTGGCTATAGGAACCCCCGACTGGGATTTCATGGGTCGACGAAGGGGGGCAAAACAAGCCGGAGGATGCCACTCCCCCCATCGCAAGGGTAAACTAAAGGCATACCCCTTTTACGTGTGCCCCGGTCACCACAGACCTCGTTCAATTGACTCCTGGTGCGGGGGCAAAGAAGACTTCTACTGTAAAAACTGGGGATGTGAAACCAGTGGGACTACTTATTGGGAACCCTCCTCTTCTTGGGATTTAATCAGGGTTAGAGCAAATTATAGCCACCAGATGAGTCGGGGCTCAGAATGCAATACCTGGTGCCACCCCTTAACCATTCAGTTCACAGGGAAGGGAAAAACAATTAAAACCTGGATCGGGAATGGTCATTCATGGGGAATAAGATTGTACAAAGAACGGTACGATGATGGCCTGACCTTCTCTATTAGATTAAAAATAGAACCCCCCGCCAGCAGACCAATAGGGCCAAACGGGATCCTAGCCGATCAGAGGCCCCCTCTGTCCCAAAAATCCCCCGCCAGCAGACCGATAGGGTTAAATAGCCCCAAACCCCCCCAGGTAAAATCCATAACCCTAAATGGGGCCGTAGATATGGTCACCAGATCTGCTCTGCGACCACCATCTACGCCACCTCCCGCAGTACCTACTGAGCAAAGATGGCACAGACTGTTTAACTTAGTATGGGGAGCTTACTACGCCTTGAATGATTCCAACCCTGAAATGACTGAATCATGCTGGCTATGCCTAGCGGTCAGCCCCCCTTATTATGAAGGAATTGCCACCATGGGGGTCTATAATAACACCCCAGACCACACGACTTGTCTTTGGGGCAAAGAAGGGCGGCTAACCCTAACGGATGTGTCGGGACCGGTTCAGGACTATGCTTAGGAAAAATTCCCCAGGCTACCAAGCTCTATGTAATAAGATTGAAGTCAGCCTTCCGACTACTCCTGGTCATTTTTGGTACCAGGACCCAATAGGTGGTGGGCCTGCACCACGGGCCTAACCCCTGCATCTCAACTAGCGTATTCAATTCGTCACAAGATTTTTGCGTGCTTGTGCAGTTGGTGCCTAGAATTTATTATCATACTGCCAATAGTTTCGAGGATGAATTTGACCAGAGATCCAGATTATGGAAAAGAGAACCAGTATCCCTCACCCTGGCTGTACTCCTGGGACTGGGAGTTGCCGGGCGTAGGGACTGGCACTCTGACCTTAGTCACAGGAGAAAGGGGATTAACTGCCTTGAGCAATGCTATAGATGAAGACCTCAGGACTTTAGAACAGTCCATCTCTAAATTAGAGGAGTCCCTCACCTCCCTGTCTGAAGTAGTGCTCCAGAATAGAAGAGGATTAGATCTGCTGTTTTTAAGAGAGGGAGGACTTTGTGCGGCCCTTAAAGAAGACTGCTGTTTCTATGCAGATCACACAGGGGTAGTCCGAGATTCAATGCAAAGATTAAAGAAAAGATTAGACATGAGGCAGCAAAGCAGGGAGGCGCAACAAAGCTGGTTTGAATCCTGGTTCACTAAGTCCCCCTGGATGACGACCTTACTATCCTCCCTAGCAGGACCCTTGCTGATTCTTTGTCTACTTTTGGTCTTCGGACCGTGTGTTTTCAATAGAATTACTGCTTTCATAAGAAAAAGGGTCAATGCAGTGCATGCTATGATGCTCCAACGCCATTACCAAGCTCTCCCACACAATGAGCCACTGATAGTAGACACCGAAAACTAAGTTCTAAGATTAGAACTAGGGACAAAAGAAGAAGTGGGGAATGAAGGAAGTAAATTATATTAAAAATTTAAAAGTTAATACCTTAGAGACAGGCACCTCCACACCCTAAGGATTCCTGGTATAAGGAGAGACGCTTATCGATCCTGACGGACTCTATTCATAGAAGACTCGCCCCTAAACTGTTCGGGAAAATTGAGAACAAGAGAGTGCTCCAGAGGGATAAGTTTGGGAGGGTCGGGGTGGAGGGGGTCCAGATGGGGACGCGTGTGTGTAACCTGATAATTGCTTCGCGCCATAGCAATTCGCGCCATAAAATGTAACTGTTTAAATGTTTTAAATTAGCCAATCATGTAAGACCGCGCCAACCTTTTCCCGCTTTATGCTTCCGAATCCTATAAAAGAGCTTGCCCCTTAAGGTTCGGGGTCGACCCCTCTGTCTCCTGCGAGAGATACGTGTCGACCCGGAGCTCCGCTTAATAAAACCTCGTGCATTTGCATCAAGCTCGGTCTCCTGTGTCTGTGGGTCCGCGCCTTCCCGAGACTGGAGTTGGATTTCCTTTTTGGAATCCTACAGTCACATTCTGAGGTACTGGGAGTGAGGACCTCAATATGTGAATTTTGGCAGGATACAATTAAACTCATCACAGCTAGTAAATCAGATAGCATATTTAAAATAATCTTGTTATTAAGAGACATGCAAGGATTGTTCAACATTAAAAAATGTGCCAATATAATTAAGCATATTAATAGGCTCATTGAGAAAAGATATAATTAATTCAAGAAATGCACAAAAAACATTTTTTTCAAAATGCAAAACTTTTACAAAAGAAAAAAGAAAAAAAATATCTCTTAAACTGGGAATGAATGGTAATCTCCTTCACCTAGTAACCCTCAGTAACCAGTACACTTAATGGAGAATAAGATACTTTTAAGACTGGGAGCAAGGTAAACTTTCTACCATGGTACCAAAAGTACTTGCTCCTGCTATAAGGAAAATAAAAGAAATGAGTGTGATGACAGAAGGGAAGAGATAAAACTAATACTAATTACAGATGATATGACTACATATCATATATAGGTAAGACTACCTGTTTTAAAGTCTGCAGAATACCTATTAGAATTAATTCTGAGAGGGGCCGGCCCTGTGGCGTAGCCGTTAAGTGCACGCGTTCTGCTGCTGGCAGCCCGGGTTCGGATCCCCAGCACGCACCAACGCACTGCTTGTCAGGCCATGCTGTGGCGGTGTCCCACATAAAGTGGAGGAAGATCCGCACGGATATTAGCTCAGGGCCAATCTTCCTCAGCAAAAAGAGGAGGATTGGCATAGAAGTTAGCTCAGGGCTGATCTTCCTCACCAAAAACAAACAAACAAACAAAAAAAAACAATTAATTCTGCGAGTTCAGCAAAGTTGCCAGATACAAAATCAACTTAGAAAAATGAAGATTACTCTACACCTACAATAACTAGCATAATCAAAGATGAAATATTATTCACTATTGGAATAAAAATTACAAAATATCTGGAAATTAATATTAAAAAAATCATAAGATCTCTATGAAGAAAAAAATTTAAACTTGTATAAAAACAAAGATTTGCATAAATGGATATATTTCTTGCTCTGGATGGCATAACTTAATGTCATAAAAATATTAATTATTTCCAAAATAATTTATATATCCAATGTATATAATCAAATTTCTAATTGAATTTAGTAACTTGTGAAAATGT
This sequence comes from Ceratotherium simum simum, assembly GCF_057802395.1. Classification (NCBI taxonomy): domain Eukaryota; kingdom Metazoa; phylum Chordata; class Mammalia; order Perissodactyla; family Rhinocerotidae; genus Ceratotherium; species Ceratotherium simum. The sequence goes on along the minus strand of NC_141908.1, from coordinate 65,986,320 downwards.
ACTGCATATAAAATTTAGAGTAATTTACTCTAAACTTATTCTAAAATTAATTTATTCTTCCATATAAATTTCCACATAAAATTTACTCCACATAAATTTTAGCATGTTAGTCTAAATCACCTTTTTAGAAAGACTAAAAAGAGGAATCCCAAGAGATATTAAGAAATATAGGTTGTAAAATTATTATAATAAAAAAAAGTGTAACATTGGCATGAAATCCAAGAAATGGATTGGAATAAAGAGTTTATAAACATCACTCTAAGGATGGGATCTTAATTCTGATTAAGGATAAGATCTTAATATATGATTAAGAGGATACCATAAATCAATCAAGAAAGAATAGACTCTTTAACAGATGGTATTCAGAAATCTGGCTCATAGAGGGGAAAAAACAAAACATTTTATCCCTAACACTACACAAAATTGGGATCCAAATGCATTAATACATTTATGAATAAGAAAAAAACTCATAAAACATAAGAAAATATTAAAAAATATAATTTTGACCTAGGTCAAGGAAAGAATTTCTTGATAACAATAAATTTGATTACATCATAATTAAAGATTTCATTTCAGAAAAGGTCACCATCTAAGAGGTAATAAACAAAAGACAAATCTGAGAAAAGATATTCTCTCTGTCTCTAAATCTGATAAAGTAATATCTAAAATATACAAAGACTTTCCTAAAAATCAAGAAAAAAATCAGCAACCCCAAAGGAAAATGGACAAATGATCAAGAACCGCCAATTCACAGAAGAGGCAACCAAAAAGGCCTAATAAGCACATAAACAGATGCTCAAACTTATTAGTAATCACCAAAATGCAAATTTAAACCATAATACTTTATTCTAATTTGACTGGTGAAGTTAGAAAATTGTATAATGCAAAGTATTGCTGATGATGTGAGGTTATAATAATGGTTCTCACATTTACACGTTCATTAGAATCACTTGGGAGAGATTAAAACTATTAAAGGATTCACTCGAGGATTCACTCAGTCCATTTAAAGCAGACATAGGACCCTGGCTTTAACATTTTTAAAGAACCCTTCAGGTAATTCTAACATGCAGGCAGAGTTGAGGAAAACTGGGACACAGTTACTTTCAGGCACTATTGGTGACAATTTATAAATAGCGTGGCTCATTCGAAGAATAATCCATAGTGCTTAAACAAATTGAATGTTCATATACCCTATAACTGAGAAACTCCATTCCTGAGTATTCATCCAAAGGAATGCTCACAGATCCACAAAGGACTTCTGGGAGAACCCTTATCATTGTTTGTGGTGGTAACGAGTTGAAGGCAATCTGGTTGTCTATCACCAGAAGAAGAGACAGGCAAAATGTGACAGATGTACAGCATGGATTGATTGAAAACAGTGTTTAAATGTGCACAACGACATGAATGGATCTTAGAGACAATGCTGATTGCAACAAATAAGAAGGTGAACCAGATAACCCCCAAATTAAACAATGCTTGGATACAAAACAACACCAATTTTAAACAAACAAATACAAGTAAAAAATATGTACATTAAACAACTGACTGTGGTAAAGACGGGGTAATGGTATAAAAGGGAATAAAATAAATAAAGACAGTGACTTTAAATAGACATAAAGAGTATGATTATTTCAATACTTTGCACCTACTGACAATATATAAATCTTGGTACAAGGCTGGCAGTCTCTTGCCATTCCTCTCTATTTAGTCACCCAGGGTACATGCAGTCGTGTGGTGCACTTATGGGGAGATGTCAGAGCCCCCGCCCTTGAGCATAGGAGAAAGCAGGGGCTCATTTGAGATTGGAAAACCACACTTTCCGTACAACTGAGGCATCTAGACTGGGCCCTCCTGGCTACTCAGTGTTCCTTTTTTCCCTTGTTCTTTGATATCTCATGGCAGCTGTTTCAAATATTTCCACTTTTGTCAAGTTATATCCTAGGAGATGACCTTGCCTCCTACTTTACTGAGATGATTGATGTCAGCCCTTTCATATTCCCTCATTTTTTTTTCTATCTCCACTAGTCAATTAGGCAATCGATGTTAATTGTCCTCTTGGAGCCTGAAATCCAAATTCCCAGTCATTAATCTCTTTGCCTATTCTCTTCACCATCTCTCATCTCAGAGGAACAGGAACAGCTTCCTCCTCCCTACACTTTTGCTCTTTGTTCTAGTTTAATCCAGTTCTTTCCAACTCCTGAGAATTAGCATCATTATCATCCTCACTCCATCTCTTAAAAATCAGTAGAGCTATGGATTTCTGTTTTAACTTTTGACACAAAGTTCTTGAAATTTTGGTCACTTTTTCCACAAAGACTATTTGCGGTCTTGTTTGATTTCTATTTCAAAAGGAGAGCTGACCAGTCTAACTGATGGACGGATATTGAGAGTAAGAGAAAGAGAACTCAAGGACAACTACTACTTTTTTTCTTTCTTTCTTTTTGACTGAGTGAATCATAGTGCCATTTATTGACACTTGGGGAAAGTAAAGTTTGAAAGTTGGAATTCAAGACTTCTGTTTTGGATATGCTAGTTCCAAAATACCTAATAGACATTTAAGAAGAGATGTTGAGTGAATGGTTGGATATAGGAGTCTGGGAATGGCGGGAAGGATAGGAATAGAGATAGAATTTGTGAAGTAACGAGTTTATAGATGATGAGGTCAGATAGGAAGTGAGTGTAAATAGAGAAATGTTAATTGAGTCCAAGGGCATGCCAAATTTTATAAATTACGATAATAAGAGGATCAAGCCAGGAGATGGTTAAGGAACAGCCACTGACGTCAAATGAAAACCAAGAAATTGTGCAGTTCTGGAACCCAAATGAAGAATGCTTTCATTAATAGAAGATCAAATGATATTGAGATGTCTGCAGAGGAGAAGCCTGAGAAATGACTATTAGTTTCACAACATGGAGATTATTCAGTGACTAATGCATTGTAGTTTCCGGGGTGAAAGGATGATCTTAGCTTGATTGGTGTTGGTTCATGAGAGAATAAGAAGTGAGGAAGTAGAGACAGGAAGTAGAGAAACTGAAGGAATTTTTCTGTAAATGGAAGGAAGAAATAAAGCAAGACTGGAGGGTGACACGGACTCAAAGAATAGACATTTTGTTGGGTACTAGTGCACGTGTATTTACGTTGATAGGAAAATTAGCAGGAGAAAATTGATGATACAGAAAAAAGAGAGGATAAATGCAGGAACAAATTCCTTGAACAGGCATGAAGAAATATGGTTAAATTCATGAATGAAGTGACTGTCCTTAGATAAAAAGAGAGGCAATTTAATCATTATAACAGAAGGGAAGGCTGAGTCATGGGAACATTTAAAAATACTTGGTAGTTCAGTAGATTTAGTGATGGGAAAATATGGAGTTTCTCCTTTAATTGCATGTATCTTGTCAATTAAATAAGAAGTAGGTCATTAGCTCTGAGTGAGGAAGATGAAGGGATGCAGGATTAGAGAAGAGAAAAGAAGAAAAGAGAACAGGAGGCAGAAGGTAATTGTCTCGAATAGAAGAGCGAATTGAAGAGGTAAGGCAATTGAATTTCTGGATAATTTTAATGACCTGATGAGGACTGCAATCTGTATGACTAAGTGAGATGGTCATACGAGTTTGTGTGTGTTTGTTCCAGCTACATGACCTACTGAAGTGTAGAAGAGTGACTGTGGTCAACAGGAGGTGGGATTTTTCTAGACAAGTAAGAGAGAGAGAAAAGGGGCACAAGTGTCTTGGTAAATTATAGTCCCTATACAGAAATAAAACCTGCCTTTAAAATTGGTCCAGCCTTACAAACTACATCCAACAATTATGTTTCCTCTTCTTATTATATCTCTAATTAACATGAATATTCAGTTGTAATTTACTGTTTTAGAAATATTTTTAAATTACCATAGTGTAAAAACTTGTTCACAACTTAATAACCAAAGAGGAAAATATACACATATGTACACACTCTCACACATCATGTTTGTCATCCTAACACAGTCACACCTAAGAAGGCTTTCTTGAAGGTCTCCTAACAGGGCAGCACAGGTAAGAGGGAGAAGGGAAAGATATATTTTAGTATCCCCATACTTAATGTGGATTTCAACACCAATATGGGTCAGTGACTAAAATTACTGATTATCTTTATCAGTACTGAGTATGTTCATTAGTACTTTATTTGTATCATGAGTTTTAATTTTTGGACTTCCCCATCCTTTTCATCAATAAGTCCTCTTGCCTAATTTCAGTCAGACCTTTTTGACCCTGCCCTACCAGAAGGTGTGAGCAGGGCTGGGCTGGGCAGCCAGGAGTCCAATGGCATCTGCAGCTACAGAGAGGAAAGAGAAAAGCCAAGGGCACTCAGGCATTTGCACCTATAATTAGCAAACCTCACATTTCTAACCTAGGTCTTTTCCTACTGGAAATCTTAAAACCCTGACCTATCTCTTTTCATATTTCTGGCCTCTATTCCACTAGTGGAGTTATTTCCTTTTTTCCTCTTGAACTGGATACCAAATGAAGTGATACCAGGCTAACTAAGGGTGATCTTTTCATTTGAGCAAGTTATTCAGAGAAAAAGACAATAATCCAAACCACATATAGGCCCTTGTTCTGTGTCTTAAATATGTCAATAATTGTTATTATTTAACCTTTGCTCACTGCAGAGCAAAAGGAACATTCAGAGCTCCCAATACTCTGGGATTTGTGACGAATATTTATATCTTTGCTCAGCTCTAGTTCTTTTAAAGTCTTAAGAGATGGGGTACTGAGTCATATCTACCAACCAACCTGTGTAGATGCTGAGTCCTGTAATATCACAGATCTAATGATATAAAAATATTCTTGTAAACATTTCCTAGAAGGGTTAAAGGTAGCAAAAAATCTAGAATAGTAATATTTTTAGGGTGAAATAATTTTAAAGAGCAATAATAGTTACAATATTTATAAGTATTTATATTTCTAAAATATCAATATTCTTGAATTCCTCCCATTTTATTAGAGTCTTGTATATGTGTACTCGATATAGAATTAAAAGAATTGTTGTCAATATTTTGTGAGTTGTCTAATTTTAACATGTAAACAGATATTTGTTATGGTAAATAAACGGAAGACAGAAGTGAGTAAATTCTATCTGGAAAAGAAAAGCAAGCATATCTTTTGATAAACAAGGCCATTCAACTTTACTATTTTATGGACAATCCTCCATCCACAACGGTGTATCCGATATTTCCATTGTGTTACTTACCACTTAATTTTGTAAACTCGAATATTTTTAAAGATTTATTTACTGTTTTGGAAATATGCCACACCATTATATTAATAAAATACTAACATTCTATATATAGAAACAAAAATAATACCGAAAAATCACAGTATGGATTGCTCTGGACTAGCAATTCTCATGTGGGGAGTCGGGCGGGACACATGTCACAATGTCAGCAGTGAAGGCAGGGCAGGGGACCTAGTAATTGTTGTTTTGAAAAACGTAAACAGTATATTTATTATGTTCATAATAGAAAATACAAGAAAGAAGCTCTCTAAAATCTTGTTGGGTGAGAATTGCAGAAGATAAAGTGAGAAAGTAACTTAGGTTGGAAAAGTTCATAAATATGTTGGGGAAAAAAACAGTCTCCTTACAGTTGTTGGCATTTTTAATATCTAAGAAGGAGACTTGAAACATGTGATCTGAGTCTATCACCTTACTTTGCATTTTTATATCATAAACCTGCTGTCAGGCAGAATCCCGGTGGGCTGGCTCTACTGTCCGGCCAGTCACCTAGGGGTGAAAAGCCTGCTCGTTCCCTGATTTCTCTGCAGAAACACACACTTGCTTCTGGATCTGCTGCTTTCTTTCCTTTCATTGTTCTTAACATATAAAAAGAGAAGTCACAAAAACATAAGCTTCAGATTTAGTGACAACCAGACAGAGAAGAAACAAGTCTATCTGGGAAAAACAAGACCGGCTTGGTCCCTAGCCTTCTTTTAGTTATAAAGCTGACTGTGCGCATTGGAAAATATTAAATACTGTAGTGTGTATACTTACTTTTAATGAACCAAAAATATTCAAATAATTATGACAATTCATCCTAATTCTACACATCCTTATTTTTTTAATTTTACTTCATCTATTAGAGAAATTTCAAACATAATATTTAATATCATAAATTGAGGTCCATCTATCTTTGCTTTTAGATTAAAACTTTAATCTGCTGCATGTAATGACATACATTTCTATCATGCAGAGAAACCAAGTGCTTCAATGTATTTAAATTGCCTTGATGTAACTTAAAATTTATTCCTCTTTCTCCTAGTACACTCTAGCAGGGATATCAAAGAGAAAAGTAAAACGAAAAGAGAGACAAGATGTTCCTGTCCCAATGACCTTCTTTACAAAGTGCAAAGCAAAGAACACTTTACAAACACTGTGTTTTTAATTGCGGTATTAATATTGAGAATAAAAACTAGAAGCCCAAATTAAAACAAGCATTTTTTAAATTATGGGAATATTGGCAAAGTGTGAACACATTTTAAGTGCTGGAACCTATCCACTTAATTCATCTAACAGAACCATAAGCAGATAATCACGACGATGATAAAGACGCAGTCAATGCACCTTTGCAGAGCAATCCCATCTTCATGGAGGTAAAATCAAAACGTTCTTTTAAAGAGAAAAGAGAAAGAAATCTGGAGTTTTCTCACGTTTCCCAGTGCTTTTTTCTATTAACGTTCTGCTCTCATAATGCAAACCGTATGTAACAATATGCAGCCCGGCTCATTCCTTTAACATTACACAAATACGCTCACTCAGCAGGCCCACAAAAGTGCCTGAACTGTTGTGAACGCCTGTGATCACTTCTACGCCAGCACTGGCAGGTAAAGTAAAACAACAGTGTGTCTTTCCTCGGGAATAGATCATGTCTTTTAGATCATCAATTGTTAGAAAAGTTCAGTAGAAAACTAGCTCTTTAAAATATTCAAATTCAGAAATCATCAATCAAAATATAATGTTAATACTTGACACCAGTGCTGCTTTGTTTTAAGCTAAGAAGAGTCACTAAATTTTGCAGTTTAAATAAGCGCATATACTCATTTATTAATGAGTAATTTGCTACAAGGTAAAGGTAAAAACCTTTTACTTGGTTGGGGAAAATCAGGAACTGAGAGGAGGAAATGTTGCTGGAGCTTAATGATTTTCAGCTGTGAGACAGATGGTGCTTCAGACTGAATTGGAAACCTTTTCGAACAGTAAAGTTGGGGCTCCAACATGGAGGAATCCTACCCTTGCTTCTGCTGGGTCCGCTGCTTTGGACTATGGAAGAGTAATTCCTTCTGAAAGTCTGGTAAATCCAAATATACCTACTAAACAGAAAACATCTTTGGCTTAGAAGAGAAAGCTCACATCCTAATATCTTCTATTTCTTTCTGTTTTCTTTTTTCTTTTTTTTTTTGGTGAGGAAAATTAGCCCTGAGCTAACATCTATTGCCAATCCTCCTCTTTTTGCTGAGGAAGATTGGCCCTGAGCTAACATCTGTGCCCATCTTCCTCCATTTTATGTGGGATGCCGCCACAGCACAGCTTGATAAGTGGTGCACAGGTCCGCGTCCAGCAATCTGAACCTGCAAACCCCGGGTCACTGAAGCGGAGCGTGCGAACTTAACCACTAAACCACTAGGCAGGCCCCTTCTATTTCTTTTATATTAAGTAAAACATTCTAAATTGAAGGAAGTTACAGAAAATGGTAGTAATTCATCTTAGCCTACAGGATGCACTGATTTTAGCACTTGAAGAAAAATATAATTGCATATGAACATATAATCTGTATATATTCATATAGTGATTATAAACTCTCTATTTTTTTTAATACTAAAGGAGTCACTACAAAATTGGTACAGTCAACTAATTTCCTCCATCTAGTTATTCCAGGTCACTACTATTTCTCTAATTCAATATATTGACTAGGAATGGATCAAAAATATAAGATAACTGTGTGTGTGTGTATGTGTGTATATAAACATATATATATAGCTTGTTATATATATATATACACTTAATGTATTATACACACAATGCTTGAATGTTATTCATCATAAACCAATAAACAATTATATATTTTAAATACTAAGATTAAAAAACAGTCATTAGACAACAAATTAATGTGAATCTGAGAGTAAGTCCCTACTTCACATACTGAAACCAGAATTATTTTTGTCATATTCTGGAAATCTTAAAATCACCTGGTATGATGCCAGAAATATAGTGCAAGATCACTAAAATATCTTTCTTAATGGTGTGGATGATAATGTAATACATATTTTTGGCGTTTTCTTCATATCACATACATTATTATTATTTTGGGTCATCATCAATTTGTACATATTAATATGTCAACCATACATATTGCAACATTGTTTAGATTTAGAGAAATTGAATTAGTTGAAATCTAAATGTATACTATTAGAAAAGGAGAAAGAAAGGAAAGAGATAAGAACAACTTTCTAAATATCTGAATGAATAAAAAATAAACTCTATAGAGGCCATTGGAATAAGTGCTATACTCTACTTCCTTAAGTTCAAGCAAAACCAACTTCTCACTGAATTTGGCAATAATGTGGCAACAATTCCTTTTGGTCATAGTCTCTTATAACCCTTCCAATGCATTATTTCTAGGCATGATTCCAAGGCTTCAAATCCTGGAGTGGCAGTGGGAATTGCTTTGCAATCCTTTGCATTAGCAGAAACGTATGTTCATTTGGAAAATCTATAGCAGAAATATCCATTTTAATTTTCTAGCTTTATCATTATGCTGCATACCCTATGCTGCACACACCAATCCATGGAAGCAAGGATATCTCACATACTCCCGCGATCTGCATTCTGATGCTGTCATATGTTGAGTTCCATAACGCTGTTACTAGAAGTATATTTACTACCCAATTAGTATTCATTCTACACAATTTCTTTAGTGAGAAAAGTACATAGACATATTGGGGAGGTAGGCCAGAGCTGAGAAGCATAGAGAGATATGCAATGGGGGCAGATAGGAATACAAAGAAAAATTATGGATGAAGGAAGAAGGAAAAATAGTGAAACAAATTTCCTACTTCTCAGGTTAGCTTTATTACAGGACAAGAAAATGAAAGTAGAATTACTATAGGACTAACATATTTTTGCAAGATAAATATTCTGTTCTCTGCAAGGCTGGGGAAAACGCAGTGGGAGGAGACAAACACTGAATTTAAGAATAATGTGTGATTCAACAAACATCTACTGTGTGCCTATTTTGGGTCAGGCTCTGTATATCTAGGTGCTTTCACATATGTTCTCATTTAATACAGCCATTCTCTGAAGCAGGTAACACTACTTTCAATTCATAGATGGAATACAGAGGTCCCTGTCAGTTATAAATTTTCCCAAGATCACACAGCTGATAAGAGACACAGTAAATATCTAACCCCAGGTCTTCTAATGGCAGGTTCAGGAGACTTTTCATTATATTACAAATATCATACAATATCTCATGACGTGTTTCCAAAAGAAGATAAATTTGTTAAGTAAAATATTTCTATGTGTGTTACGGGTTTTTTTTTTTTTTTCAGTGAGGTAGGGAAACAGATTTATGGATAGTGCAGTAGAACTAAAGTTGGGGTTGCAAAAGAAGAAAAAAATATAGGTCCCGATTGATTGTAATAATGTAGGTCAAAGAGTTACATAAATCTTTCTTAAAACTAGGTAAGTTATAATTAACAATGCTACTTTTACACATGCTGTTCTTTATCTATCCAAACTTTTATCACAGATGTTCTGGGGTGCTTATAATTTTCTCTTTTACCACGATAAGAGATCAAAATATCCCAGAAATTCCTCTATCTTGGAATCTAAACCATATCTCTGATTTTGCCTCTTTTTTCAGGACCTGACACAGACAACATGCTCTAATGTTTCCAATTATGCGTTGTTCAATCAGTGTCTGATTTTTGCTTTGATCAGCATGAACTCTATATTCCTATAGTAACATCTATTACTGATGCTTTGTGTTATGTTTTACCCTGAAAGGAATAGATTTAAATTCTTTCTCCCAAAGGATTTCTTGTGATCAATGGTAAGACAGCAAGACACATTTAGAGGGTCATACAGTCTATGAGTATGGAATAAATAAAATCAGCTCATTAAGAGAGTAACTGGAATTCCTTACCTCAGTCTCATTTTCAGGGAGCTCTGAAGAGTTGATATACCATATATTTGGAATCTAGTGTGTGCCTGGCAATGAACCAGTGCTTTAAATATAGCATCTCATTTACTTCTCAAAATAATATTCTCAGAGTGGTAGAAATTCAATATGATGGTATCTGGACTAATGCAGCAAAATGATTTACCCAAATCTATACGTCAATCAAGCAACAGAGTCAGAATTTTACTGTAAGTTGATGTAACTCTAATGGATATGTTTGAACCTCCTACTATATCAGGTTCACTGTCATCTTGGATTCATTATTATAAAGCAAATTCCTTCTAAAATACCACTGTGTACAATGAAAATGCCATAGCAACTCTTATTCCCAAATTTCTTAGACATCTAGCAAGAAATACTAATACAACATTAAGTAAAATCATGCTTCATTTATAAAGTTCAAAAAATTTTTCTTTGTGTATAAATTGAAATGGAATGTTTTCAAGTCTTGCCTGATTATCATGTAGTGGGATGAGATCACAGAGGATATAACAAACACAAACACTGAAGAGATTTAGACCAGGCAAGCCACTGTGGCAGAGAAGGACAGACAAGTAATCTACACCCCATCAGAATAGCAGAATCCAAACACAAAAATCCAGTAAGCTAGGCTGAACTCAGAATTGAGGAAGTTAGAAGTGCTGATTCCTATGCACAATTGTATGCTGCTGTCTCAGAGTTGCCAAACTTGGACTCAGTTTGTCTTACTTACAACGCCTTGGGGATGCAAGTAACAGACTGACTAAAAAGGTCTTGTATATCAAGGGCTTATCATCTCTCCTAACAAGAAATCTGAAGGCAAATGGTCCCAGGTTAGTAAATACAACACACAGCTGTCATCAGCAGGTTAAGAGAGTAACTGAGTGCTTTCAATTCTTTTGCTCTCTCATCCTCAACATGTCGGCTTTTGTCTTTAGGTTGTTCCTTCACAGTCACAAAATGGCTGCCCCTATTCACCTAAACACATACAAATGTAGCTAGAACAGTATTTCATTCTATCACAGGGCAAAAATCCACAAAACTTTCTAGCAGCTCCCAAGGAGAACTGGTTCTCACGCTTGACCATATTTGAAACCAAGCATGGGAAATTAAATATCAGAAGTTTTAGTTCCTTTAGGTGGGTGCATTGCTAAGGAAGGGTGGGAGATTGGCTGAACGATATGCCAATAGTGTCTACTACATGTAAATCTCTAATCATAAATAAGTTTAAAGTTCTTAAACGACCATTCCTTGCAATTGAGGCTGAAGTTAAATTTTAAAATTACCTGACATGTTCAGTTTTGTTTTCCTGTCTTTCCCCATCCACCTATAAAATTCATCAGGAGATTAAAAAACTTGTTTCAACTTCTAGGATTAGTAATAAATTTAGAAAAGAAAAAAACAGTACAAGAATAGAACATGAATGAAATGAAAATAACCTTTGTAATGCCAAACCATACCAACCTAAATGTCCTAAAAATGAGAGACTAAAAAATGGTAGTGGAGGGCCAGCCCCGTGGCTTAGCGGTTAAGTGTGCGCCCTCCGCTACTGGCGGCCTGGGTTCGGATCCTGGGCGTGCACTGCCGCATGGATTCTCCGGCTATGCTGAGGCCGCGTCCCACATACAGCAACTAGAAGGATGTGCAGCTGTGACATACAACTATCTACTGGGGCTTTGGGGGAAAAACAAATAAATAAATTAAAGTTTAAGCAGAAAAAAAAAAAAAAATGGTAGTGGACACTAATGTGTGCTAATGCAGACCTGGAGAGGAGTCTATGGTAGAAAGTTAAAAAGAATTATGCAGAGGCCTGAAACATGCCTTTTTCATTGCTAATCCTCTGCCTTTCAAATATATTTATTTTTTATCAAAGTTAATGACTGCTAGAGCTTTCGGTATACAACCATTTTTTAGTAGAGTAGATAAACATATCCCTTGCTTTTGCTACTCAGAAACGAGCCTCTCTTGAGTCCCTTCACATTTACCATCTCTGAACCACTCTCCCAATTGTTCATTATGAAACACATGCTCTGTACCTATGTCTTCCTTGTCTGCTTTTAATTTGTTTTTAACAATTCTTAATTTGTGTTTTTTTGTTATTGTTGTTGTTTGTTTTTAATTTTCATTCATTGAGGAACTTGGATAGATGGCAAGACAGAGTTAGCAATTTGAGGAGGGAATTTAGAATTGAGGTAGAGCAAAGTGGAATCAACTCCAAGGATTATGCAGCAACCGAAGCAAGAAACAATACAAGGCCTGGGATCCATAAACTAACAATATTAAGATACTCAAAGTTCTGCCTCTGTGTGAAGTAGAAACCTTTTCCTTTTTGACAATTAGAAAGTTATATTTAATTACAAATTTCACAAAATGATGAGGATGTTCACATTAAAATATAGGTGACAATCGGTTAGAGTCTGCTTTGAAATTCCTTCATATTCTTACAATCCTATCATTCAAAATTCACTATTTATTAGATAAAATTCTTAAAAGACATATTTTGTAAGATAACGTCAGTATTAGGTAGAAAGATGATAGAGAATATTTTTGTAGAACCTGTATGTATCTTGCTGTCCTGAAATGTACAACCTTAGAATCTCAATAAAAATTTATTGACTGCTCATGATCCGACAAGCAGTGGCTTGGCGTTTCCAGCACACCAGCTCACTCATGTGCTGATGTGCTGATGCGCTGATGACTGAAAGGAATATGGCAGATACACAAATTACTATGAGGCAACGTGGTCATGGATAGCTGCCATGTCTATGAGATAGGAGTGATCCAGGAGTTCAATGAAGGCAGAAATCACTCTTGGCTGGCTTTATGGAGGACTCAGCTTTTCCAATTAAATTTAGGGTAGAAAATATACTTTGACAAATATTGATATTGGACACTGATCAAGGAAAATGTGTTTTACCACTATTACTCTGGCAGCAGAGAACAGGATAATTTGAATAAGGAGAGTTTACAAGCCAGGGAGATCAGCTATGGGTGTACTGCAATGGTCTGGGCCAGAGGTAATAAAGTCCTAAGCAGAACTAGAAAGTAGGTAAGGATGCCAGAAACTGGCCGTGGGCACTAGGAGAAAAAGGGGAATGTCACAGTGGATTTTTAAAACTTTTTCTAGAACTATCTTTTGGAGAAGAAGAAAACATGTGCAATTGACTTTCCTTTCTGAGAGAAAGCATACAGTATATGATTAGAACTATTACTCTGATATATTTTGAATTTTCTTCTCAGCTACAATTAAAATTAGAAATTCATACTTTTTTTAGCTTAAGGTATTTTATAAAATCATTTTTTAATGAAAGAGACTTTCAGAGAGCTGCATCCCGATTTGTACTCTAAACTTCTAATAATATAAACTGATAAAATACTGTTCTAAGTGAGAAATACTGCAGTTTACCTTTACATTTACGTTATTCCTTAGGTTCTAGAGTTGCAACCAATATGAACTTTTTTTTCTTATGGTGAAATGGTAGCCATTGTGTTTAAGGTTGATTAAAATGTCATAGGAAGTTCTCATTTAGAGTCTACAACGTGATGTATGTGGCTTTATATCAGACGTTGAACATTCAGAGGCCTTGAAGAATCAGGAGGTAAAATAAACACGTAAATCATGCCAGCCACAACACAAGAGGGGTGGTGGAGGACCTGGAAGCAAACGTCCAGCTTGGAGACACTGGCTAACCACTGCACTAGCAAGTAAGGCAGGACAGGGTGGGCCCACTGCTCTAGCTAATTCTTTACCGCATCTCTCTGGATACTTGCCAATTCTTATTTCCCTGGAGCATCTTCTCTCCAAGACCATTACACAAATCCAGTAGAGGTTAAAATACGAATAGTTTTAATAGTTAAAGCTATGACTAGCTGATGGTTTTTTGTTTTTTGTTTTTGTTGTTGTTTTCTTTACAGGACACCCAGACTTCCGGTCCCCTAAGAAACCATCTATAGATTTTGTTTCCTTGATAACTCCTCCCCTGATACACAATTGAAAGACAGGCTGCTTTTCAGAGAGTGACATGGGAAAAAGGAACAGAATTTGATCTTTTAAATGAAATTTGGGGGCCGGCCCGTGGCTTAGCGGTTAAGTGCATGCCCTCCGCTACTGGCAGCCCAGGTTCGGATCCCAGGCGCGCTCTGACGCACCGCTTCTCTGGCCATGCTGAGGCCTCGTCCCACATACAGCAACTAGAAGGATGTGCAACTATGACATACAACTATCTACTGGGGCTTTGGGGAATAAAAGGAGGAGGATTGGCAATAGATGTTAGCTCAGAGCCTGTCTTCCTCAGCAAAAAGAGGAGGATTAGCATGGATGTTAGCTCAGGGCTGATCTTCCTCACACACACAAAAATAAATAAATAAACGAAATTTGGAACTTAAAAAGTAATGAATTTTATAGTCCCATTACTTAATTAGCAAAGCACATAAAAGCTACTTTGATTCAGCTGCATCATACAAGTACTTAACAGCTATTGGACTTGACTATAAGGCAACCACTGTTCCATATACTTTATAAATATCATCTTCAATATTTCTCATAACAATGCCAGCAGGAAGGTACTTTTATTACCCTATTTTACACAGGAGGGAATAGAGAGGTTAAGAAACTTGTCCACAGTCATTTAAGTAGTAAGTGGGAGATTCAGACCCAAGCTGTCTGGTCTATCCTATTTTTCCAAAAACATCTCAGCACTTACCTAGGTACCAAATTAAAACAAAAAAAATTCCCAGGTACTTTACATAATTTCTGTGAAAGCAAACGTTTCTTAGAAGTGTTTTTTGTATTATTTTTACAAATATAGCATCTAAGTATCTTTTTAATTGGTCATACACCATCACAACTTTATTAATTCCTTTACTCTTCATTTTATAAAATGAATTATTAGCCAGAGTGTGGCTAATAATTAATGGTAATGACTTTATACATAACCTAAGGACTCAAGTACCTTAACTCCATTTACTAGATGTGACTAAACGTCGTAAGCAAAGACCAAAATAACAATGAAAAAAAGCCGCATTACTTTATGGACAAAAAATCATATTCGTGTACAAAGTCTCTATATTTTATTCAAAAACATCAAAAGGAAGAAAATTAATTTTGACATTTACACATAAAGTTAAAATGCCACCAATCATTGTTTTAATTCCAAGTGTGTCCATTATTTTACTTTTCACACAAAGAATTTAACCTCTGTAATTATTATTAGAAGAATAATTTTACAGGCATTCTAAAAAGGAAAGAACATTTTCAATTAGCTGACATTTGACATTTAAGTGAATGTCTTAGTTTTTTAAAGGGCTATTTTTCATGTTTTTAAAAATCAATGATCTTAAACTGTCAACCCATCATTACAAAGTCTAATTCAAAATATTTGCTTCAGTAAATGAAGCCATTTTAGATCTGTTGCATCATTTTAAACTTACAAAGCTCTATTGGTCAGGACTCTTAGTTCCAAATAAAGAAAAATCAATTCTAGCTTAAGCAAGAAACGGAGGGGCTTTATTAGCTCATTTAACCAAACCACGGCAGATGGGAAGCACCGTGGTGGACAGCGGTGGGCAGGGCTCAAGGTGGACCAGAGAGTATCAGGCCTCTCTGTTCTCCATCATTTGGGTTAACTTTAATTAAGATAACAATCCCCTTTTACATATCTTTCTAGGAGGTTCACTGTGGGTGGACGATTGAGCCTGAACGCAAACACCCCTTTGCAGAGGTTCCCAGATGCTGAGCAATGAGGCCCAAGTCTGAGCAAGCGCACCCTTGACGGGATTCCTAGCACAGCAGACTATGTAGAAGCACTCACTAGATTTGGAGGAGGAAGCTAGATTTGGTTTCATTCCCAGCTACAAAACTTAGAGAGTGATTTAGGCTAAATATCAACACTCCTCAGCCTCAGCTTCCCAAACTTTAAAGGTCATAACAACCACTTACTTTTTAAATTAGGATTAAATGAAAGAGCATGTATAAGGGCTTGTAGAGGATCTGATATATAGCTACTATTTATTATATGTGCTAGGAGACTTTAAATAAGAGAAATATTGTAGTTTCTTCTAAATACATGGATTCTGGGAGGATCAAACATATGGGCAAGTATTTTGTAAACATTAAAGCGCTATGTAGATGTCAGTTATGTTATATACATCTCCAAACTTTGATTTGTGGAGTGCCAACCCAGTGCTCCACCCGTCGCAATTCAAATGGAGGATCTGCCCTCTATGTAAACAAACCAGGGTGGAGGCAGCTTCTTACATCTCCCTTTCCCCATCCCTCCCTAGTTCCTAACAGGATGCTGGGCACAGAGTAAAGTCCCAACACATATCTGGGGACTGATTAATAGGAATTATTCTATCATCTTACCATTAATAGAAAGAAAAATTCCCAATGATGGTATAAGTGGAATCTCGTCTTTTTTCCCTACCAAAAATAATCCTTATAGTAAAGTATTGAGTAACAAAGTATATGATTATTTATGGTTCTACTTACAAGTTGATAACAAATAACTAGGTCTGGATGTTTTGAATACCTTCTTATCTTGCAAAAATAATACTAAATGGCTAGCAAACAATACCATTAATCAAAATTTGTAGCCATAACACACCACAAAGGTAGTAACAGACACAGGAGTCATTACAAAGTTGAAATACTACAGTATCAAAATAAATTCTTGTGTGTGTGATGCTGAACAAAATGCATTAATGCCCCATTTATCCTTGAATATTGAAGTATTCCACATAAGTAACTTTTCAGATAGTTCATGTCTGTAGACAACCTGGTTTTTATCTTAATTTCAGAATGGGACCTTTCTACAACTAAGTCTGGTAACTGAGTGAGACTTGAAAGAAGCTTCAGCAGTTATCCACTCTGCCCTCAGGTCAATGGAAAACGACTTCTACAGCTTTTCAACAATAGATACGTTTTTATGTAATGGATACTGTGAATTATGTTTCTTTACCTGTTCTGGCTTTTAGAAATCTTAAAGCCCATATTTGTGGCCCCATTTTTGCAAATATGCTAGACCTCCAGGATATGCATTCCATAAACCAGTTCACCTCACTTTACTTTTTTTTCAACTTGTTTATCCCCTCTGTATTATTTCTCACTTTTGAACTCTCTTAGATGTTACGGTTGTACTCTTTTTTCGGAAAAATATAAGATACGCATAAATAAATAAGGATATAAATGACTTCCCTTTCCTATCATCTGATACTACTTGATGCAAGGCAGACTCATTTCATTATGGTTTTCCTGCATCACCTTACTCACAAACAGTGCTCAAGAGAGCCTGTCTCTAGCATTTTATGTCCTACTTTTTCTCTATTGATTTTTTTTTATGACAAAAGGCATATCTGTTACAAAATTCTGAAAAACACGGAAATGTAGAAAGGGAAAGATAAAGACCTGTCTCCCCAATTGAACTACTGTTCCCTTCTCCCCTTCTCCTGGTTGTCCCTCCCCCCAGAACAATTCCCTGAAGATCACACTGACCACTGATAACTATTTGGTGTGGAGTGTTACAGAATACACACACACAGAGTATCTGTGTGTGCACACATTCACATGTGTGCATTTGTAGCCTTTTTTCACTTGTCACATCTTTAAAGGTCAATTATTGCCCAAGTGACATCAGCAAGATGGTGGAATAGGAGGTCTCCCACTCATACTCCCCTTCAGCAACAATAATTTGGCAGCCATCCATGGACAAAAGTGACTTTGTGGGAGCTTTGGGATTAAGCATCAGGCCAGGAGCAGTCCTGCTCTCCTAGGCAAATGCCAGGAGTCACACCTGTCTGAGCCCCTAGAGGTAGGCCCAATGATCCTATAACAGCCCTGTAACTTGGGTCTTGCCCCTTTCAGCCATGGTTCAGGAATCATCCTGCTACCCAGTGACCAGGTAGGTAACACACCCGTCTGTGCCCTGAGGCAAGCCAGCCGACCTCGGTCACACAGCAGAGCTTGAAATGGCCCTGTAACTTGGATTCAGTCCCTCTCAGTCACAGGTCAAAGGCAGCCCTGGCCACCCAGGGACCTGCCAGGAGACATGCCCACTTGTGCCCCAAAGGTAGGCCCATTGACCTCAGTCTGTCTGTGGATCTTGAAGCAACCCTTTAACCTGGCTCCAGCTCCTGTTAGCTACATTCCAGGAGTGGTTCTTCCTTCTCAGGTTACTGGAAGAAGAAAAGCCCATCTCTGCCCCCAGAGGAAGGCCCAATGACCTTGGTCCAACTTCGGATCTTGAAGCAGCCCTGCGGCCTGGCTCCAGCCCCACTCTGTCCCAATCTGGAGGCACTCCTGCCCATCTAGGAACATGGCAGGAGGCATGTCCATCTGTGCCCCTGAAGCAGCCCTGTCACTTGGGGTTGATAGGGGTTCCAGACCCTGTCAACAAATCACAAAAGAAGACAAAAAGAGAGGCAAAAAGGAACAGAGAAACTGCAAATGATTCAGAAAACAATTAACAAAATGGCAGGAGTAAGTCCTTACCTATAAATAAGTACTTTAAATGTAAATGGATTAAATTCTTCAATCAAACAAAACAGGACAGCTGAATGGATAAAAAAACAAAATATAACTATATGCTACCTACAAGAGACTCACTTAGCTTTAAGGACACACATAAGAGGAAAGTGAAGGGATAGAAAAAAGTATTGGAAATGGTAACCAAAAGAGAGTAAGGGTCACTATTCTTATAGCAGATAAACAGATTTTTTTTTTTTCAAAATCTGTCAAAAGAGCCAAAGAAGGTCACCATATAATGATAAGGGAGTCAACTCATCAAGGGAATATAATAGTAATAGATATATGTATCCAACATTGGAGCACAACAGACATATACAGAACATTCCATCGAACGGCAGCAGAACATACATTCTTCTCAAACACACATGGAACACTCTTCAGGATAAATCATATATTGGGCCACAAAACAAGTCTTAAGAAGCTTAAGAAGATTGAAGTCATATCAAATTATCTTTTCTGACCACAATGGTATGAAACTAGAAATCAATAACAGACAAGATGAAAGGAATTGAAGAAGACACTAATAAATGGAAAGATATCCCAGGTTAATGGATTGGAAGAATTATTATTGTTAAAATTTTCATACTACCCAAAGCAGTCTACAGATTCAATGTAATACTTAGCAAAATTTCAATGGCATTTTTGACAGAAATAGAAAAAAAAAACCCTAAAATCTGTATAGAACCAAAAAAGATCCCAAATATCTAAAGCAATCTTAAGAAAGAAAAACAAAGCTAGAGGCATCACATTTCCCGAGTTCGAGCTATATTACAAAGCTATAGTAATCAAAACAGTATGATACTGACATAGAAACAGACACATAGACCAACGGAGCAGAAGAGTGAGCCCGGAAATAAACCCACCCATATTGTAACATCTAATTTTTGTGAAA
The DNA here is from genome assembly GCF_057802395.1 of Ceratotherium simum simum. Lineage (NCBI taxonomy): Eukaryota > Metazoa > Chordata > Mammalia > Perissodactyla > Rhinocerotidae > Ceratotherium > Ceratotherium simum. Next base: position 65,966,708 of record NC_141908.1, on the reverse strand, counting down.
AGAGTGTCAAGAACACACAATTTGGAAAAGATAGTCTCTTTAATAAATGACACAGAGAAAAAACAGATACCCACATGCAAAAGAATGAAATTGGACCCTTATCTTACACCACTCACAAAAATTAAGTCGAAATGGATTAAAGACTTAAATGTAAGACCTAAAATCATGAAATTCCTGGAAGAAAATATAGGGAAAAATCTCCTTGACATGGGTCAAGGACATACATGTACAATACCAAAAGCAAAGGCAACAAAAGCAAAAATAAACAGTGGGACTACATCAAACTGAAAAAACTTCACAGCAAAGGAAACAATGAACAAAATGAAAAGGCAACCTATGGGTTAGGAGAAAATATTTGCAAACTTATATCTGATAAGAGGTGAATATCCAAAATGTATAGGGAACTCATATAATTCAATAGCAAAAAAAAGAAAAAAAACCCAAATAATTTAAAAAATGGGCAAAGGTTCTAAATAGACATTTTTTCAAAGCATATATACAAACGGCCAACAGGTATATGAGAAGGTACTCAATATCACAATTCACCAGAAAAACGCAAATCAAAACCACAATGAAATATCACCTCAGACCTGTTAGGATGACTATTATCAAAAAGACAAGAGGTAAGTGTTAAGGAGGGTGTGGAGAAAAGAGAAGCTTTGTACACTGTTGGTAGGAACACAAATTAGTATAGCCATTATAAAAAGCAATATGGAGGTTCCTCAAAAAATTAAAAATGGAACTACCATATAATCCCACTTCCGGGTATATATCTAAAGGAAATGAACTCAGGATCTTGAAGAAATATCTGTACTCTCATGTTTATTGCAACATTATTCACAATGACCAAGATATAGAAACAACCTAAGTGTCCAGATGAATGAATAATAAACAAATCGATAAGGAAAATGTGGTATATATATACAATGGAATATTATTCAGCCATAAAAAGGGAGATCCTGCCATTTGTAACCACATGGATGAACCTGGAGGACATTATGCTAAGTGAAATAAGCCAGACACAGAAAGATAAATACTGCATGATCTCATTTACATGTGGAATCTAAAAATGTCCAACTCATAGAAACAGAGTAGAATGGTGCTTGCCAGGGGCTGGGGGTGGGAGAAATGAGGCGATGCTGGTCAAAGGGCACAAACTTTCACTTATAAGATGAATAAGTTCTGAGAATCTAATGTAGAACATGGTGACTACAGTTAATAATATCATATTGTAAATTTGAAATTTGCTAAGAGAGTTATTCTTGTTCTCACCACAAAAAAAAAGTGGTTATTTTGTGAGGTGATGAATGTGTTTATTAACTTGATTGAGGTAATCATTTCACAATGTATACATATATTAAATCATCAAGTTGTACACACTGAACATATGCAATTTTTATTTGTCAATTATACCTCAATAAAGACAGAGAAAAAAGATCAATTACCATTCCATTTTATAGCTACACTATAATTAATTTAACCAAACTCCAATTAATAGAAAATTTCTGGTTTGAGGATATAGAAAGAATGCTGTAAAGACATTCTTATATGCATGTCTTTGCTTATGCATTTCTCTAGGATAGATTTTTTCCCCTCTAACTTTAATTTAATGGTTCTAATTTCCTACCAGACAGGAACTTGGAGAATAAAGCTGATTAGAATGCCATATAAAATGATAAATGTGCTTTAACTGAGGGGCCAAGGATTTCTCTATTAGTATAATTCATGAGTTTTAGCTTTTAATCTTCATGAAATCTATCCCTTCCCAACCCCAAAGGGTTTTACTTTTTCTAAATTTACTTATCCTGTGGGATGCTGAGATTATCAGCTCACCATCACTTCCAAACATTTACTGAACACAAATAGTTGGTGGAAAATCTGTCCCCTGGGGATAAGAAAAGAAATGGTATGTGGTTTTTAAAGAAGAATATAATTTAAAAATGATAATTTAATTATATTCCCAATTTGAGGAAATAATTTACAGAGACTTCCTTTAAAAAAAAAAAAAAAAAAAAGCATCTCTCCCAAAACTTTTAAGTACAATTTGTGGAGTATATATACTATGAAAATGGAGGCATTTTGTACTAGATCCATTTTTTTAATATTATGCAATGGACTTATTGTAATGACATAAAAACAAAAAGCAATAACATGATTTTAAGCATTGTACAAACTTACATAAGTCTTCACTAACTAGCATATAGCTGAACTCCTATTTGTTTCAGTCTGATAGCATGTCTTTTAACCAGTTTTATCTATTTACATTTATTGTGACTATTGACGTATTTGGATTTGTTCATGCAACTTTATTTTATGCTTTTTCTGTACTTCACTATACATTTTTTTCTTTCCTCTTTCTGTTCTTTCCTACTTATTGGATTGTTGCTGTGACTGAATGAATTACTGTTCTCAATTCTTCACTCTCTTGTTAAAGCATTATGTATATACACCCTCGACATGACCTCATGTGGCCGGCTTTGGGCTTGGGCCTGTGACTCGCAGCAGCCAATGAGATGTTTGAAGATGAAATGCAAGCAGGGGCCTGAAATGTACCTGCACAGTTGCTTGTGAACACTGGTTTGTCCTGGATAAGATTTTATATTAATTTTAGACGGGGTTTCCTGCACCACACTGGTAGTATATATTAGAACTCCCCTCACTGCATCTTTAAGCCTGAAATTTGAATTATTTGATGATGATTTTTCTGTCACTCAAGACCCTGTACAGACTGGACAAAGTGTCCCTGGACAAAGTGTCCAAACTGCTTGCCTGTGTCAGTGGACGGGTTTTTTGTTTTTGTTTTTTTTAATCTCTCTTTCACAGTGGGAGCAACACTCAAGCTTTATGTATTCAGCTGGATGTTAGCTACCCTGTTTTAAGCAAGCCCAAGGCCATAAGTCAAGCCCAGCATGACTTTTCCCTTTCTTTCTTTCTTTAAAATTTGGCTGTGCACTTAAACATTCTTGAATATCTACCAAACATTTCTATCCATATGAAATAGAGGGGGGAGGGTCAGTCCACATTAGACTAATTTGATATTTATCCGAAGTCATTCAAACATGCCTATGCCTAATTGGCTTATTTAAACACAGTATAAGTAAATAAAAATCATTGGAAGAAACTGAGCATAAAGTTAGGAATAATAATGATATCACCACAATTCATTCTCACTTTTGGAAGGCACCTCATATCAAAAATCCACCCAGGCATGGGTGAGTCGTGTCACCTGTTCATTAAACAATTACTTATTAAGATCCTATGATACTATGTACTTTGAGGAATCAAAGAGAGCAGAACTTGGCTTTAAGGAGAGGACTGTCCAGCAAGAGAGATTTAATATGTGCATACATATAAGTAATAAATGAGACTGAAAGTATCAAAAGAGACAAGCAGATAAAGCAATATGAAAGAAGAGAAGATCATTCCAGCTGAGAGGGCGTGTGACATTTTGATATAAGAAGAAATATATATTTGGTCTTCATTCTGGTTCCTGGCACAGAGCTCCAAAATCCTTTGGAATTTCCTGAGTGATAAGGATGAGGGGAGTGTCTTTCATTATTCATAATAAGCCCCTTTCAACCATACCTAAGTTTATGCTAATGAGGTGACTCCTGGAGGATTGGGGCTGGTTCCCAGAGGACTGGAGGGTTGAAACTCTTAGCCCTACCTTCTGGACCTCTGAGAAGGGAAAGGGCCTTGAGATTGAGCTCAACACCAAAGGCCAATGATTTAATCAATCATGCCTACATAATGGAACATCATAAAGACTCCAAACAATGGGGTTTGGAGAGGTTCTTGGTTCGTGGACAAGATGCATCCATATGCCAGGAGGGTGGTACATCCCACACTCCACACGGACAGAAGTTCCTGTGCTTGGGACCCTTCCAGACCCGACCACATGTATCTCTTCATCTGGCTATTCATTTGTATCCTTTAAAATATCCTTGGTAATAAATTGGTAACAGTAAGTAAACTGTTTCCCTGGATTCTATGAGCCATTTTAGCAAATTATTGAACCTAAAGAGGGGATCGTGGGAACCCCCAAATTATAGCTGGTTGGTCAGAAGTACAGGTGACAACCTAGAACTTGTGATTGGCATCTGAAGTGGGTGCAATCTTGTGAGAATGAGCCCTTAATCTTTGAGGTCTGTGCTAACTCTGGGTAGATATTGTCAGAATTTAATTAAATTGGAGGACATCCAGTTGGTCTCCACCAAGAATTGGAGAATTGCACGGTGTGGAAAAACTCACAGTTGTCAGATGCGTTGTGAGTAGAAGGAAATAGTTTTTTCCTTTTAGGAGGATATTGAAAATAGGCCTTGAAGAAATCATCCCATCCTTCTTCTCTCTTTCCCTCCCTCCATCCCTCCTTTCCTTCCTTTTCACAAATATTGAACACCTTCTCTGTTTGCAGGCATTGATCTGAGTGCTGGGAAGATATAATTGAAGAAGACAAACTCCCTGCTCCCATGACATTCTTGGGAGGGGTGAGGGGTGAGGAGGCAGTAATAAAATAAATATGCAACAATTTTAGGCAGTAAAAAATACCATAAAAAATAAGGTAGGTAAAAGGGTTAGAAGGGATATGATGGGGCTCAATTTTAGATTTGCAGTTTGGATAGGGAAGGTACAATGACTTTTGAGTAGAGACCTGAGTGAAGCAAAGCAGTAAGTTAAGGAGATTTCTGACAAGAGCAGGAGGCAAAAATCAAGCCTGGCATTTTGAAAAACAGCAAGGAAGCCAGTGTGTAGTGGCTGCAAGTAAGAAGGAAAGAGGTAGGAGCAGAGGTCAGAGGGGCCAGATGCTCTAGGGCTTTGTAAACATGTAAGGAGTGCGCATTCTATTCTAAGTATAATAGGAAGGCACTGGAAAGATTTAGCAAATGTTGATATCATCTGACTCTTTATTTAAAAGTACCACTCTAACGATAAACGGACAATAGACCGTGGCGAGGAGGGAGGATGGTGCAGGAGGGAAAGCAGGGAGGCCTGATGGAAACAATAGAGAAAGATAGTCAAACTGTGCATATATTTTGAGGGTGGAGCCAAAAGCCCTTATTAATGGGTGGACTGTGGGTCATACGAGATTTGAGAGAAAGTGAGCTATCACAGATCCGTGGGATCTTAAAAGAAAAGAATGAGTGAGGAGCAAACTTGGGGACAAATTGTGAGTCAAGCTTTCTCTTTTGGACACTTCCTAAGCAACTGTATTTTATAGTTCTGTACTAATGTTACTACAGATTTGGAAAAATACTTTTTAAAAAGTAATCTTAAAGCAAAGCCCCCTGTATCTGTTCTTTCCTTCGTGCCGGAGGCTGGTTCCGATTGGAGCAAAGGAAGAAGCTGGGCGGCAGGGCGGCAACTGGCCCACTTTTCTTTTCTCTAACCGCAAACGCCTGAGTGTGACATCTTACATAAACATTTTACCTACTTTATATGTTGTCTTGATCCCTTCTTGGCCTGGTCTATGATAAGTACTATGCAATACAATCATTGTAATGTTTAAAAATATTCAAGTCATTATTAAAGTTAAGAAAGATTATATGATTGATGAGATTTAATTTAGAATACCTCATCTGACAGATTCAGCTATGTTTGGGTTAACAAGATCTAATGTATTAGATGGCCTAAAAAAATCCTTCTAGGTTATTAATGTTTAAATTGTTGAGATTTTAATAGTTTCCTACTTCATTATTTTTTCACATTCATCAACTGACAATAGGAATTGTTACTATGTAAATCTTTGCTTCCAGCATCGATTTGTAATCATTTTGCTCTTAATTAAAATCATTTTATGTCAAGAATGAAGTAATAGTATACTTTTATTTAAAGTAAATTAAATGTAATGGTTATAAAATGATGCTGAAGAAAATCATCAAAAATTCCCATATAAATTGATGTTTACTTTTAAATCTTTCACTTGGGGGGCAAGAAACACAACAACAAAACATTTCTTGACAGCCAGAAAGTATGTATGTTTCCCAGGTCATCTGTAGACTTAGTGCCATATGCATCTGGGGGTTTAATACCTGTTTTTGAATGATAAGATACGATATACTGGTAGCCAACCTTTGTTTGATCTCAGAACTGCTAAAGATTATTTTGAAGTGTTAATTTTTTTAAAAAAAATTCTCCTTAGTCTTTTATGCTGATGTAACTTACTACTCCAAGCACTTTGATTGCCAAGCAAACATTGAAGCCTAAGTAGAAAAAGCAATGCTATTTCACCTCTAAATAGAACAAACAGATGATACCAATGAATAATCAATTCTAACTTCAACTTGATATGTGCAACTGCCAATTAGATTGTGTGGGCTCTGAATTTTAAAGAGTCCTGAAGAACATTTTCAAAAAGAATCAGTAAATTTAGTTCTTACTGCTCTTCATTCCTAGGGAACAAAATGTAACCTGGAAAGCATAAGTTCTACACTTTTATAACAGATTCATGGACACTGCCTCATACCATTCATCCTATCAGTTAACAGATATTAACACATAATATGAAAAACATAATTCGTTTTCACATACTAAAAACAAAGATATTTTAGAAAAGTTATTCTAGAAGAACTGGTTAAGGTAAATGTGATAAAAGAAGGTAAATTTATGATGAATAATGCTATGGTCTAGGTAAGTAATAAGACATGTTAGTTTTAGTGCAGAATAGCCAAATTTTATTGTGTTCTTACCTATATGCCAAGTGCCAAGGATATAGAGACAGAAATTTATAGCCCCTCTTAAAGTACTTCACTATCAAAAAAGTGGTTCCCAAAAATGTTTTCTTTATGAAGACTACATGTAGAAAATGTGTGAGCATGTGCCCAAAAACATGTACAAATTAATATATGCATATATAATATATATTTAATTTAAAATTAAATGCACATACTGCTTTCTTAATATTAAGTACATGTATTATGAAATATACCTAAAAACAGAAATAAAAAGGTATGAGATAAAAATTGATTTTGAATAAGAATTTCAATATTTCTTTTCACCTTGAATTCGCCATAGGAATTCATGTGTCCCACTTTGGAAACCAATGGTCAAAGAAAACGGACAATAAAATGTACTAATTGCTGTAGTAGAAGCATGAACACGTATCTATGATGAGAGCTTGAAAGGAGCATCTAAATTAGTGAGGAAGGTAATACCCAAATAAAATGATTAGGGAACTATGGGCCTACACTTTGATAAAATAGAAAGATCATACCTATGATGCTATAGTGTCTTTTGTTATTATTATATTATCTCTTGTTTAATTTTAGTAACATAAAAACATTTAATTATAGGATTTTGGGAAAAGGTGATAACGGTGGCATAGTTTGTGAATTCCTTCGTAAAAAGAGACAGTACAACCAGAATAGCAAACTGAAAAATCCAGGAACAAAATCTACAACAAAATTAGGTGACAAGATGTGATGGGCAGAATTTTAAGATGGTTCCCAAGAGTCTTGCCACCTAGTGTACATACCCTTTAAATCCCTCCCATTGAGTATGGGCAAAACCTATGACTATAATGGGAATGTCATTTTCACAACTATATTAAGTAGTAATGTAAAGATTCAGGGATTTTGCAGATACAATTAAGGTCCCCAAACAGTTGATTATTGAGTTAATCAAAAGAGAAATTATCCTGGGTACCTGGCTTAATCAAGTGAGAGCCCTTAAAAGAAGGACTGGGCCCTTTCTGAAGAGAAAGACTCTCCTTGTGGCCTTGAGGAAGCAAAGACCCATGTTGTGAACTGCCTATGAAGAGAGCCCAGCCTTTCCCTAAAATTAAATACTCTAAGAAGAACAGACTTTGTCTCTTCTTTGCTGGCTTTGCTATGAATTGTACAGCTGCAAGGAAATGAATTCTGACAACAACCCGAGGGATCTTGGAAGTAGATTCTTCCCTAAGAGAGCCTACAGATGAGAATGCAGTCCAGCCAACAGCTTAAGTTCAGCCTTCTGATACACTAAGCAGAAGACTCAGCTAAGGAAGTCTATGGGACTTCTAACACACAACTGTGAGGTAATAAATGGCTGTACTTTTAAGCAATGAAGTGTTTTATGCAGCATAGAATTTGTTACAAGGCATAAAAAACTAATACATAAGCTAACTCCAAAAATCCCATCATGCAACTGAGTGTGGGTAAACCATTGACACTCATGATATCAGCATCAGTGATAGAGAAAATAAAGGAAATCAAAAGGCCATTTAACACACCAAAACAGTCAACAGGTTCTCAATAACAGCCATGGTAAATGGACAGGGCATTTCCTATTCCAACTCATGGGGTGGGACAGAGGTTTATGTCCGAAAGGGTCAGAGCAACCTGGTCCCTATAAATTTCTAAAAGCTCACACATTAAAGTCTCACATTAAAGATAAACTCTGGGAATAGAAACAAATTGAGATAGACTAGAATAATACTGACTAAAGAAAAAGTCCAGAAAAACTTAGGGGAGAAGACAGGGCCAGAATATATCTGAAAGTATGAAGTTATATTTTTATCTCTTCAGGAAAACCATAGAATAGGGAGTTTTATAGTTATACATCTGAAGAAGATATTGTAAGAGACTACTTGTTTTCAAAATTTCAGCAGACTTAATCTCATGCCAAAAATTAAAAATGGAAAAAGGATTGTGTTTGAATCTCCTGTAAAGTCATAATAATAAAAGTAAAAGAAAGTGAGAACAGAATAATATCCCTATAAGCAAAGAAAGCATGCCAAAAAGTCTTGCCAACAAATCAGATTAAAACTCTAGCCTAATTTTTCAAAATGAGTCCAACGAAATTAAGAAAATAATAGAAGATACAAAAAAACAACATGAGTAAGAATTAGAAAAACTCAGAAATTATGTGATATAACTCAGGAAATTTAGAAATAAATCAAAGAAGTAATTTCAGAAAGCAAAAATAAACCAGACAGAATGCAAACACAATGGATAATGCTAAAAGATAAAAATAGGAAGAATTTTTTAAGTTGAAAAAAAGAAAAAAGAGACAAAAAGGATTTGAGAGGAAGGCTCAAATACAGAATGTAGAAAAAAAAAATCCGACATATAATAAGAATCTTCAAAGGAGAAAGCCAAAACAATGGGGCAGAATGAATACTGAAGTTAAAAATTTTTTTAAAAAATTACCAAAATGGAAAAAAAAAATTAAAAAAATATATGCATATATAAATAGTACACTGTATACTTGGGCAAAGTTGCCAGAACGACCAACAAAAAGACATATTCTAGTAGAATTTTAAAGAGAACAAAAAACAAAAAACACCTTTGGGAATCTAGGCAAAAACTTCAAGGCATTTAGAAAGGAGAAAAAAGTCAGATTGTAATCAAACTTCTGAGAGCAATGCTTTATGGAGGAAGACAACTGAAGAAAAGAAAATGGAAGCAAATGATTTTAGATCAAGCAAATGACTTTGACATATTAAGGCACAAACCAACTATCATCTGCATGTGAGAGCTAAGAAAATATTCCAATCAGCTCTTCCTGAAGTACCACCTTCAGGCAGCCAAACTAACTGGAGAAACAATGTCATATGGCTAGTGGTGAACATGAACTATATCTTCACTGTATAAAGAACACCTACAACTCAACAACAAAAAGACAAACAATCCGCTTAAAAAATGGTCAAAAGACTCAGACATTTCTCCAAAGATACGTAGATGACTAACAAGCACACAAAAAGATGCTCAACATCATTAATCACTAGGGAAATGCAAATTAAAACCACAATTAGATATCATTTCACGCCCACTAGAATCACTATTATAATAATAATTTTAAACAAAGGATAATCACGAGCTTTGGTGAGGATGTGGAGGAATTGGAGCCCGTATACATTGTTGGAGAGAATGTAAGAAGGTAAAACAGCGCAACCACTGTGGAAAACAGTTTGGCCTTTCCCCAAAAGTTAAACACAGAATTTCCCATGACCTAGCAATTGACCCAAAAGAATTAAAAACAAGTACTCAAATACTTGGACACAAATGCACATAGCAGCAGTATTTAAAATAGCCAAAGGTGGAAGAAACCCAATGTCCATTGATGGATGAATGGTTAAACAAAATGTGGTATATACGTACAATAGAATATTATTTCGCCATTACAGGGGATGAAGTATTGATATATGCTACAATGTGGATGAACCTCAAAACATTATACGAAGTGAAAGAAATCAGACACAAAAGGCCAGTGTTATATGATTTCATTTATGTGAAACATCTAGAATGAGTAAATCCACAAAGACAGAAAGCAAATTGGTGGTTGCCAGGTGCTAGGGGGAGGTGGGAATGAGGATTGACTGTATAATGGGTATGGAGTTTTCTTATAGGGTGATGAAAATGTTTTGGAACTAGATAGAGATGGTGGTTGAAAAACAGTGAATGTATGAAATACCACTGAACTGCACACTTTAGGAGTGTTAATTTTATATTGTGAACTTCACCTCAATAAAAAAATGAAAATTAAATTAAAAAAACTGAAACTAAATGATGAGTACAAGGTAGAATATATAGTATGCAATGTAGATACAGTACAGTCTTAATATGAATATAACTGTGGAAATCAAATGAAAAATAGAATGAGCTTGCTAATTGCTCTTCATATATTTAATGACAAAATAAAAATTATCACTTAGAGTCAGATGCTGGAGTTAATGAGAGGAGAGAGAAAAAGAGATTTGATATTGTTCATAGTAGGAAAACGAGCTTAAAACAAAACATATATAAGAAAAGGGGATTATATAAAGGTAACTATTAAAATGAAAAATCCACACTTTCTAAATGTATTTTATAAAAAATAAAACAAAAGATTCATAGGGCCAGGACTCAATCTAGCCCAAAGGCTAAGTCAGGACCAGACTGAACATGTTCACCATGTTGAGCTAGGACCAGCCAGTCATTTCCTCTATGGCCAGGAACCAAGGGTGTGTTCCTTGGCAAGGCCAGGGCCAACAGGCTTTTGAGAAATGGTTGATGCCAGGGCTGAGGCAGGGAAAATACAAGATGAACTTAATCCTCTGTTGTGCCAAAAAAGCAAGAAAGTGCTAAAGGATGATGGAGATATGTCAAAGTGACACAGAAGCCTGAAGGAGTTAACACTAAGACAATTTAAAGAACAAAATAAATAATGATAGTAATAGATTATAAACTATTGAATATAATAGAAAGCCATGAGTCAATAATGATATAAACAAATACATAAATTAGGGAGAAGGAAAGTTGTACTTTTTAGTAGAATGCCAACGTAGAAGAAATGACAGAATTAGAAAATCACCATTTAGCAACCTTCACAACAATAACTAATTAAGATATGGGTCATCAATGCTAAAACTAATGTGGGTGAAATTTGATGATGATCAAGTTATTTACAAGGTTTTAAAATATCTCTCCCAAATATTAATTACTAATTTGCATAAAACTACTGATTGCCAAACTTTACAGAAGAGAAATATGGCAGATATCAGATTAACCAAGTTAAGAAAATGATCGTCAGTATTGGGACATATAGACATCATGTGACTCCAGACACACTGTGAACACTGCATCACTTCTGTGGTATTCAAGCCAAAAAAGAGCATAACCTGCATCTCATCTTGAGGAAACATCAGACAAACCCATATTGAGAGATATTCTACCAAGAAGCCTATAGTTAAAAATGTCAAGGTCGTGAAAGAAGAGGGAAGACTGGTAACTTTCCAATCCAATATGCAGTCCTTAATTGGATCCTGTACCCATAAAGGATATTATTGGGACAATCAGCAAAACATGAATAGAGCCTCTCGGTTAGAAGATGGAATGCAATGTTAATTTTGTGATTTTGATGGCTATACTGTGGTTAAAGGAGAATGTCCTTGTTTTTTAGGAGAAAGTCTCTAAAATAATAAAGAGCAAAGGGACATCCTGTCTACAGTCCTGATTTTAAACTGGAGTAATCAGTGTAAACTCGTGACATATTTTTATCTTAAAAAAAACCTGACTATTGAAAGGCTAGAAACAACCAACTCTAGTAGCAATGAGCACCCTAGCATTCAAGTCTTAGTCTGAAAATACTATTTCCCACTAAAGAAACCAAAGTTCCTTGGACAAATAGCTGATTCCAGATCCGGGGCAGGAATTTTACAGTGTCTAAGTAGAAGGTTGAAGAGACCCAAATGATTAAAATAGGAAAATGCACCAGCGATTAGAATAATAACTGCAATGTATTCAAATATGTCAAATATGTCTAAATCCATGAGCTAATAATAACTCATCACTCCACATTGAAAAATGCTAGAAAACAAATTCATTACTTTGAGAGCCAGCAAATAAAGGATAAGAATCAACCATTTATCTCGACTTTCCTATATAAATTATTTCAGTAGTTAACGCAATAGTAGATGAAGGACAATTTTTTCTTTAGAAGTATTCTGCTAAAAAATGTAAAAGTAATGATGATAGAATTGGAACATTCATTTTCAATCCCTAATAAATTAGTGGAGTCATTGAGCATCAATGGCTACTAACATCAAATACGAGAAACAAGCAAGAGTTACGTAAATCCTGACGAAAAAACACTACACCACTACAAAATAGACTTGCCAAAAGAAAATCAAACCTGCTTCCGATCAAACCTCTATACCCAACTAACATTTTACAGGAAATTAGAACTGAGGAACCTGTTAAACTATTCCACAAGGATGCCATCATTAAAATTCAAATCACGAGGGGCCAGCCCCGTGGCATAGCAGTTAAGTGCACGCGCTCAGCTGCTGGCGGCCTGGGTTCGGATCCCTGGCACGCACCAACACACCACTTGTCAGGCCATGCTGTGGCGGCGTCCCACATAAAGTGGAGGAAGATGGGCATGGATATTAGCTCAGGGCCAGCCTTCCTCAGCAAAAAAAAAGAGGAGGATTGGCCTGGATGTTAGCTCAAGGCTGATCTTCCTCACAAAAAAAATAAAAATAAAAAATTCAGATCATGGGAAACGCTACAGGCACAAAGGACCAGGCTTCTATAATATTTATTTGTTAACATGGAGAAAAAGAGAAAGATGAAAGAGAAAATTATAGGTTAAAAGAGACAGAAAATACATGAAAAATTGCAAATTATGGACCTGTTAAGGAATATGGGTTATATTTAAAACAAGGAAATCAAAAACATTATGAAGTTTATGAGACAATTGGGAATTTAAATATGGCTAGCTATTGATGCTATTAAAGAATTATTATTAATTATTTTAATGTGATAATGGCATAGTAATTACATTTAAAATAGTTTTATCTTCTAGATATTCACACAGAAATATTTATGGATGAAATGATATGATGTTGAATTTTACATTAAAATAATATTGGGAGGAGAGTAAAGAAATTGCATACCGCTGAACAGAATGGCTATGCATTCAAATTGCTGAAGGTAGATGATGGATACGTGAGGGGGCGTTACACTACTCTGTACACCTTTGCACATGTCTGAATTTTTCATAATGAAAATTAAAAGCAATTTACAACTATTATAATGAACTCGATTCAACTCATATTGGTAATTTCAAAAAGTATTTTTTGTATTATAAAATTTATACACATGAAAAATGTTAAAAGAATAAAAGAGTTACAGTTTTTGAATAGGTAAATTCCATTTGTTACTAGTTAGCAGTCCTCCATATCCTCAGTTCAAATAACATTCTCAGGTATTCAATTTTGTATTTGACATTCTAATGTACCTGGAAGATTTATATCACAAGCCCAGAGAATGAGTCCTCCAATAGCTGTACATTTAAGAAGACACAGTTATTTTTTAATATCTATAGTAAATGAAATACCACAGTATCCTGAAATGAGGCAAAGCTACACTTGATTTTAAAGAAGGTTTATTTTAGGACTGAAACTCAAGTATACACACGTATAAATACACAAAAACATATACATATATTGTGTATATACAGCATATATATAGCATATATATATATACACACAAACATATATATTTTAAAAAATAGAAACTTTATGGAAGTCTGAAGATAGGATAAAAAGGAAATTTTAAAAGTGCTATTTTTCAACTCTATCCATTTTAAAATGCTAACTAAGCATGAGCATTTATATTTCTGTGAATTCATCTAAAAGTGATTTTGACCTGTTAAATTTTTCACAATAAAACCTTTAACCTTTACTAAAACTACAAGGAGCTACAAAATACTGATTAGTGCAGAAATTTTATTTTTACATCACATTTTTAAAATTTAAAATAATGCTTTCTCTCTCAGGATTTCTAAAAGAGTGTGTTTTAAAAGGATATAGTACTCAAAATGAAATCAGGTCATAATCACGGAATCTTTGGAAGAAGCTATTGTTTTATTTCAAAATAATGAAGAAAGTATTTATGTTTAACAGCATCATGCAGCAGAAAGAATACTATCTTAGGAATAAATAAAAATGGGTTCTAATTCTTACTATCATTATATATATATGGCCTATGGAAAATCATATATTGTCTGGAATTTAATTTCTTTCACTAGTACCATAAAGTGGGAATAAATTGTTTATACAAACGCATTCAATTGTTTTAAATGAGTAAAGATGTTTCCTCATCTTTAAAATGGTATGAATAATATCAGTACTTCACTGGGCTCTTTGAGATTAGTGCTTTAGAAAAACAGGTGCAATTATCAGGGAACAGAGTTTCTCAAAAATTCACCCTCAGCTGGTGGAACCTGACTTTTCTTTCATCCTCAAGAGCAGTGAATGAACTGGAAACTGCCAAGGAAAAGAAGCCATCCCTGGTTGACTTTTGAAAAGTAGACTATATATAGTACTAAAGATTAACCTAAATATCTATCTACCCGATTTGGGAACAACTCATCTTCTAGGTAGTATTTCTCAGAAAGGAGGTCAAAGAGATGTTTGAGGAGTCCAAGGGTCTGGAAACTGAAGAGACAGAGAAAAAAATAGAGCCATATAGGTAGGGTCAGTGCCTCTAATTAGCACAGGCACAGAGAACCTCCACTGCTCTAATGTGTGGTCACAAAGTAAGAAAGAGTTTTCTTACATCTTGTCCCCTATGTGTCCTGAAAAAGGCTTAGGAAAGAAAAAGGTACTTTTACTAACAGTTGAGAAAATTTCTTTTAATGTGCTTCAGGGATTTTTTTTAAATCAAAATTCCTACCTCAGGCCAGGCCTGATGGCCTAGTAGTTAAAATTTGGTGCGCTCCACTTCAGCCACCCAGGTCCAGTTCCCAGGCACAGAACCACACCACTCACCTGTGAGTAGCCGTGCTGTGGCAGCAGCTCACGTAGAAGAACTAGAAGGACTTACAACTAGAATATACAGCTAGGTACTGGGGCTTTGGGGAGGAAAAAAAAAATTCCCACCTGAAGTTCAATACTGATTAATAATATTTTATTAAGTTATCTATTCAATTTAAATGTTTGTTTTTCATTTTTTAAATAGACGTGCACATATTTCAATTAAATTAGAAAATATATCAGAGCTTCATAATATAAAGTGAAAAGCAAGTCTAAAATAAGTTTCTATTATTAAATTTCATGTTTGCCAAATAACAAATAAAACATCAAGTCGAGGGCCTGGCCCTGAGTGGTTAAAGTTCCGCGTGCTCCGCTTCAGCAGCCCGGTTCACAGGTTCGGATCCCCGGCTCAGACCTACTCCACTCACCAGCCATGCTGTGGTGGTGTCCCATGTATAAAGTAGAGGAAGACTGGCACAGATGTTAGCTCAGGGACAATCTTCCTTGAGCAAAAAACCAGGAGGATTGGCAACAGATGTTAGCTCAGAGCGAATCTTCATCAGCAACAACAACAAAATCAAGTTGACTAAGGCTATTTAAGTGTAGGAGAAGGTTGAGGGAAAGGCCTATAATTTAGTTTCAGAGATAAAGTTGTTAATACATACATATATTTAAAAATATATGTGTGTGTACATTACATAATTATAACTTATGTAAATTACATATATTTTAAATTGTATATGTGTATATTTTATATATATTTATATGTGTAGATATACACATACATATGTATTTGTACAAGTATGACAACTGAATTTGTACCTAGAAATTAACCAATCAATGTGCCTAAATTTATTAAGTTCCAAAAGGCCATTAATAAGAACTAATTCATGATTAAATTTATCACTAATTAGCACTCTAAATAAAACCTGATGATTTCTAGACTTAAGTATTAAAAGGATTTGGAGAATTCTGAGTTGAAGAAATACAACACTTAAAAGATATAACAAATGGTTGATAAAAAAGTAGACCTAGAAAGAAACAAAAAGATCAAGAAAATAGTGTTCAGAGGTTATTTAATGTTTATGTACACTGTGAACAAATTTTTTAAAATTTTTTGAATTTTTTGACACACAAGAAATATTTAAAAAATAAAGAAAAAGGGGCTGGCCCCGTGGCTTAGTGGTTAAGTTCAGCACGCTCCGCTTCTGCAGCCCAGGTTCAGATCCTTAGCGCGAACCTGCACCACTCGTCAGCCATGCTGTGGTAGCGACTCACAGACAAAATAGAGGAAGATGGGCATAGATGCTAGCTCAGGGTGAATCTTTCTCCACAAAAAATAAAGAAAGAAAGAAAGAGGTTCAACACTTTTCTTTTGAATAAAAATAAAATTAAAGAAATAAAGAAAGCTCTACTTGAGGTGTTTTTTCCATATGGCAGCAAAAAGCAGCTACAATTATATTTCTAAAAATGAAGATTTGATTTTCCAATCTCCGGCTTTGAGTCCTTCATACTTCCATTCCTCAGTGCTGCTTGTCCCTCTGCCTCTAAAGCTTTTTCCCATATTAAGCACACATTTGAGTGCTCCACTTCCACAAAGATGGTCACTCTTTTCTGGATAAGTCTCCATATATCCTCTGTCACACTATTTGACATTATTCATTTATACATGCTTTCACTCTACTTAACTGAAAGAGTCTCAAATGCAAAAGCTGTGCCTTCTATATGGTTTTAACCCAAAGCTGACACACACTGGGCACTCAAAAAACATTGACTGATGAATGACTGAATGGGTGGATGGAAGTACCAATAGCAAAGAGCTGGCAATGATAGCCCTTTATTTTTTAATCTGAAATTTCAGTAAAAATGTTTTAGAAGAAAAAAATCTATTTTGGCATATTGACATTTTATCATTGTATTAATTCCTACATCCCTCTGTAGACACAACACACACACACACACAAACGTCCACTCTCATGCATGCACAAATAAAACACAAACTCCATTAGGTTGGACTCCATGTATTTAAAATTTCATAATTTTTACAGGGGTAGGGCTGACAAATTTATTAGTGATTGATTCGAAATCTAAAAATGGGGGAATTTAAGCTCCTCCTTAAAAGAACAAATCTATGCTTTGTCAATGAGGAGTGAGACTAGATAATCAATAAGGCTCTTTTGAATTCTCATTCTAAACAATTGTTTCTAAGTCAAACCTCCATTAAATCAAAGGTTCATTAAGATTGGATATGCTCATCTTTTACAAAAGAACAGGGTTTTAAAACGAAATGAAAAAAAATTTTTAAATGATAGCATATTTCAATAAATATGAACCAATTCTCTAGAGATTCTATAGTGGTGTGTTTTTTGCTATTTTTAACTAATTAGAATAAATTATCCTAAATAGTTACCATTGGGTAAAAGTGTTAAAATGCATCTTCCTTCCTGCTAACAAAGATCACCTGAGCTCGTCCAATAATTTAGAGTGTGTAGAAACTTCTGGCACAGGAAGCAAGTGATAAAGAAACTATCGGGTAATTCTAGCAAATAGCATTAGTTTGAGCAAATATGTAACAAAAAAACAATTCTTTATAATCCAGTGAGCCATGCTTTAAAAGCTCCCAGTGTTTCCTGAGAAACATTCACAGTCAATTGAAAAGCAGCCATGTTATGCCATAAGAGATAATGGGAAAAGGAATTTCTTGTCATAATGAGTGAGATGAGGCAACAAAAGTAACCAAATTGACACTGCTTTGACAGAACAATAAAACCAGAACAAGCTTGCATTTGTAGAATGCTACATATATTCTGATGGCATGGATTCTCACCGTCCCAGTTTTACAATGGAGTTTAACTGTTAAGTATTTTGAAAAATTTCCTGATGTAGACAAAGAATATCTTCCAGGCACCCAAAACTTTTTCAAGAACAGAAATTACAACACTTTTTTCAAAACATCAGTCTTCACCATTGTGATGTGGCATTTACTTGAGAATGAATAAAACGTACTAGACTTTAAAAACAAACGTTCAAATATATTTACCCAACTCTATCTGATTAAATGCAGTAAATATTTTGTGGGCTTTTTATTCACCTTCCAACTGAATAATATATATTCAAGTGCTTGCTATCCTGTAACTTGTCTTCATAAAAGGCAAATCCTGTGTCTGAATTATGACTGACAGTCTCCCTTCCCAGGATGTAGGACACGGAGCCCACAAATTGATACAGGTGAATTAAAGCTGTGACTGATGCCAATTTTCTGATTGTCAGTCTATCTCTTCTATCACAAGACTAAAAAGCATGAGATTGTTAAGAACTGAAAGGACACATCAATTGAGTCCTGAAACTGAGCGTCTAGCTTTGTGATTTGCTGTAATCAATCTGAGACAAGACTAGGCTAGTGTCTTTTTACTTTACTTATTCCAGTCACCTTAGTTAACCTCTGGTTGGCAGTTCACTTTTTAAAAACAGCTTACTTGATACGTAATTTACATACCATAGAGTTCACTCATTGAAAACAGAAAATTCAATGGCTTTTAGAATATTTACAAAGTTGTCCAAGCATCACCATAATCTAATTACATTTATGCAGAATATTTGCATCACCCCAAAAGCGTCCCATTACCCACACCCAAAGGAAGAACACAGGAAACAAGGGAAAAAGAGGGAGACAGGAAGGGAGAGAAGGAAGGAAGGATGAGGGAGGCAAGATGCATAGAAAGAGTTTCATTTTAAAGAGTGAAAACAATGCTTACAAAATTGAAAAAGAAAACACTGGAGGGGCCGGCCCCATGGCTTAGCGGTTAAGTGCACGCGCTCCGCTACTGGCGGTCTGGGTTTGGATCCTGGGTGCGCACCGACGCACCGCTTCTCCAGCCATGCTGAGGTGGCGTCCCACATATAGCAACTAGCAGGATGTGCAGCTATGACATACAACTATCTTGGGGCTTTGGGGGAAAAAAAAAAAGGAGGAGGATTGGAATAGGTGTTAGCTCAGAGCCCGTCTTCCTCAGCAAAAACAGGAGGATTAGCATGGATGTTAGCTCAGGGCTGATCTTCCTCACACACACGAGAAAAAGAAAACACTGGAAAGATGAATTCAATAAAATTTTAAAAGTATATTTCCCACTTTATTCTAGATGGTTATATCTTTCCTTCCTTTTTTATTATTAATTATTAATAATTAGTCATATAGGCAAAAGATTCCTAGACAAGGGCTTTGTGAATCAACAGTGTTCCTGTAACAGAGCCCTGGGGCATCTCAGTTTAGTTTCATCCTTTGCAAACCATGGAATTCACTTTTAACTGACAGTAGTTGGACTCATTCCATGTCACCTTGGAGAACTTTCAAATAATGAAAGTATTTTCCTTTAATTCTTACTCTAGCACTCACTCAGGACTCAACTGGTACATCCTTTCAGGTCTTAACAGTCTTGTGCTTTTTAGTCTTATGATGAAAGAGATGGACAGCAATCAGAAAACCAGCATCAGTCGCAGCTTTAATTCACCTATATTCATCCACTCCTTCTTTTCTAAGGGCATATTCCAGGTTCTTCTACTCTTTCCTTCTCCAATTGCAAACACATTTTTTCTCTGATTTGTTCTATATTGACAAAGAATTTGGCAGATGTTAACATTTCCTCCAAACTTACTTTTCTTCAAAATTTGCTAGGGAAGCAGAATAAGTGTCATATTCTCCAAATTATCTTGGACTCTTCAAAAACCCAACTCCCAGGAATGATCATTAAACTTTTCAGTATGTTAAGCTACATTTCACAGACAGACATACACAGCCCTGCAGTCTTCTGAGATAAAATTGCTTTATTACTTAAACAGATTTTATCAGAGATCATTCTAGCTATCCCTGAGATGTAGAAACCATAGCAGCCTCCATGCTATAGCCTTAAAACAAAAATGTCCCCAGAGCCAGCCCTGATGGCCTAGTGGTTTAAAATTCCGTGCGCTGTGCTTCGGCAGTCCAGGTTTGGTTCCCAGGTACGGAACCACACCACTCATCTGTCAGTAGCCATGCTGTGGCAGCAGCTCACAGAGAAGAACTAGAAGGACTTACAACTAGAATATACAACTATGTACCGGGGTTTTGGGGAGGGGAAAAAAAAAGAGAGGAAGATTAGCAACAGATGTTAGCTCAGCGCAAATCTTTCCCAGCAAAAAAAAAAAAAGGGATCCCCAAAATGTGCCCTTTGCTCTTGTCTATGAAATACACAATCTCTTTAGATGTACTCCTTAGTCTATCAGATACTCCCAAGGACTATATGGAGAAAATTCTCAGGATCATATAAATCTATAGTAAGGAATTTTAGTTATTTGTAAACTAATTCTGGGACTGTGAAATGAAATAAATGAACTTTGCCTAAAGTTCTTAAATACTGCTAAAAGTCATCTCTAAACACTGCATTCCAACATCTTAAGACTTATCCCACATGGTAGCATATTTACTCTTGATATAACATTATTCCATAAAACCAATAATTACAATTTGTTACAAAGGAGTTGAAAGGGGCCCTTAGACAGCACCCATTCACTCTGTTAGAACCCTGAATTATAATTATAAAACAGTCAAGCAAATTAATTCTACTTAAGAAATTATAAATTACTCTAATTATATGAAGTTTGTTTTTTGAAAAGACCAGAACTATTTCTGTCATTGTGTGATTTAAAATTTTACATAGATTCAATAAAACAGAAATTGAAATCACCTTCCTGTCACAAATATTATTTTAGAACAGAACAAAATTATAAGCCCTTGACATATTACAAAAACACTTTTTAATGGTTAATAGTCTTGAGTTCTCAGAGGAATTGCCAAGCTACTGACATATTTAGCCTTTCCAGCTTCAGCGTTCTTTTGAACACTCTGGGAGGGCAAGCATCTTATCTTTCAAATCTTTCACTTAGTTCCTGCTCAATTAAGCTCTAAAAGACACACAAATTACTTTTTTCCAATGGAGATTACTGAAGTGTTATGATTCAGAATAAGTGCCTAATAAGACATAAAAATGATTTGTATAATGGGTTACACAGCTGTAGTCAATATTCCAATTAAAAAATACATTCATGCAGCTTCCTTGTAAAAAAAAATGACAAAGATTTTAGTAGAGTAGACATATAACAAAAACTGGTCATCAACTAGAAGCATATAGAAATCAATCAATCAATAGCTCTAAACGCATTTTCCTTATGTAACAACCCTAACTAAATCTATCATGGGACCCTTCAAAAAGCCAACTCCCACGAATTATCATTTAATTGATTTATTTAATGTATTAAAATACATTTAGTATGTAACAAGCAAATTGAAATAGGAACACCTCTTAACAAATACGATAACACATTTGTGTAATACCATTTATCCCCAAAATAGTTATTTTAACATTTAGTCATAATTAGTGCACATGGTGAAGGTATAGATTTTTAAGATTATACGTTTCTTTTATTTGGAGACAATGTCAGAGAATTTGAAAATCCTAAAGATACATAAAAGGGATAAACTTACTTTCAAGAAATAACTCATCTTTAAAAGCAGTAACAAAGATATCTTTCAATCATTCATACCCTTATTTAAACAATATTTACTGAGAATTTATATTGTGGATGATATCGTAATACAAGTCAACAAGACAGAATCAACCTACGCCCTGATGAACTTACATACTATCAGGAAAGATAGATATGGGGGATGAAAATCACTGCACACATAATGAGAAGCTAAAAAAAAAGATAAATAGGGTGCTATGGTGGCATATTACAAAAGAACCTTAACTCGTATAAAAAATGAAGAGGCGCTTTCCTGAGGAAGTAATGTTTAAGCAACAACCTGAAAAATGTAGGTCAGGTTTATCAAGGAGAAGGAACATGGTGTGCAAAGATTTGAAGGTCTGAAAACTTAGCATTCAAAGAACTGAAAATAGAGAAGTAAGGATGAAGAGGAGAGAAAAGGGAAAAAGGGACAATAGATACAGCTGAAGATGAGTGAGACCATGGAGAAACTTGTCCAGCACATTAAGCCTTGCAACGGGAAGCAACTGCAGTTGGCTAGGAGATATTAAATCTGAATGTAAATTTACATATTAATATATGCATATTTTTGAAGTGAATACTAGACGAAGAGTTAAAAAGCTGTTACCATAGCTCAGGCAAAAAATAATGGTGGAGAAACAAAGGTTGTCTCTGAGAATGGAAGGAAGCGAATGTATTATATTTAAAAGGTTTAACGGACAGGATTTAGTCTCTGAAAGTAAGAGGGTGGGAAGACCAGCAAAGTAATTGCAGAATTATGGCTTCAGCTGCAGTATGATGCCCAGGTGGATCTGAAGAGTGGACTAGTTCTAGGACACAGATACAGGTCTTCCAGTCAAAGAAAAGGCTCCTCACTGGACTTGATACAGTTTTAGATTAATTGTTAAATCAAATCTGCTGTTGAAGAGGAGCTCAAGACTTTTATAATAACTGAAAAACGATTAGAAAGTTATCCAAAGATTCCAAAGTGAAAGGTGAAAGCCATGATGCTTTTGCATTTAAATGTAGAATTGAGTTAATCATCAGTAAAAACAAGAAAATATTATAAAATATTTATTAAAGATGAAAAGGAATAATGTAAATATTTAAATTGGTTTTGCCAAATCTCCATTATTTTCTTATAAAATTAGATTACAACTGTTCCAACA
Organism: Ceratotherium simum simum; assembly: GCF_057802395.1. NCBI lineage: Eukaryota > Metazoa > Chordata > Mammalia > Perissodactyla > Rhinocerotidae > Ceratotherium > Ceratotherium simum. The sequence goes on along the minus strand of NC_141908.1, from coordinate 65,943,800 downwards.
AAATGGAGTCACTGCAGAGGAAAGATAAATGATAATCAAGGTGGAACTCTAAAAAGCAGATAGAAAATGGACATAATTTGCTTATAAGGCTGACTGAAAATTTCATTGTAACCATTTGTAAGTATGAAATATTTAAACATCCTGGCATCAGGCAGCTCTTAATTATACTTTGTATCTATTAGGTGGTTGAGGAGAGAGTACATGTTATTCTGAGACAAAAAACAAAAAATACCTCAGGAGGAAAATGCTTCCTAGTATTGGCTTACTGGAGAAGGATCACCGAATCACGCAATTAACATCTTGCACATAAATTCATGTTCTGTCTCAAACCCAGCAGCAATTCTGTAATTCAAGTCAGCAATCCTCTAACTTGAATTGCCACAGAAAATTCCTAGAGAATGTTCTAACACATAGTTGCAGACCTTTTAGCCAAAACCAACATCAGTGACTATGGGCAGTAAAGTAGCCCCATCTTTGGTGTTGCCAACATTTGAACAGAAGTGGCTAATTCTGTAAAAATAACAGAAACAATTCAAAAAAGGTAATCAATAAAACTCTTGTGGCTACAGAAAGATTATGTTTAAGATACCGATCTACGAGTAACCTATCAGAGATACTCCAAACTATATCCTTAATGTAAGAGATCTGGGAACATGAAGAGACCAATCCACGATGAGCAGGAATGGACAAGTGTGACAACGAGCAGGAATAGACATGTGTGAAACTCGGAGGCATGTGGGAAGATGATCAAGCATTTGAAGTAGAGGATGGAGGTGGACAGAACCCAGACAGAGAGAATGGCACAGCTGCCCTTGTCTGTGGGTGGAAGTGAGGAGGGACGGATAGTTAAATACACAGGTATAGTTAGAGGTGGAAATCTACATTCACAGAGTCCACACTTCCAAATAATGTACATAGACACCTCTACGGAGTCTCTCTTGTCCTGAATATATTCTTTTGTACTTGAATGGGAATTTCAAGCTATAAAATAGTGGTACTGTCTGAAAGCCAACAACTTCTACCGGTTGGTCAGATTTATCTGTAGAGCGTCAATTGCGTAGTTATTTCATGATTTCACTGCATTTTTTCCATTATTATTTTATTTTTTAAAAAAAGCAAAAAACTGAAAAGGAAGGTTCTATTTTTAAGGTCCTTCATTCTAGGTGATGGAAATTGAGGAGCAGGAGGCTGCAACGATGCTCTCACGCTGGAAAGTAAACCCCAGAAGGGCAGAAGTTTTGTCTATTTTGTTTCCTACTTAATCCATGGTGCCTCAAACAGTGCCAGACACATGGTGGTTGTTCAATATGTTCCAAAACATTTGCAGAATGGAAGAAGGAATGAACGAATGAATACAATCTCAGACCAGAACTGGATAGCACAGGTCCACACTGAAACTAACAATTCAAGCACCTCAAAGCACCCGCCTAGGGAGGCTGGAATAACGCCCTCAAATTCCAATACCAACAGTCTTGCAGGCTTGAGGCAGAGAGAATTAAGACAAAGTACAGGAAGAAGCTAGATCTTAAACTACACTCTTATGTATCTCATATTCTTTCTTAAAATATCATCAATATGCATCTTTAATAACAGTTATTAAGAAGTATTGTCAAAAAATGACCAATTTTCAGTCAGAAGGGCCTGAGCTGAACTGTGCCATCAGTGTTATGTTTGTTGAATGTATTTGGGCAAGTCTCTTAGTCCTTCCAGACCTCAGTTTTCTCATCTGCACAATGAAAAGAATGCAAGTTTCTTAGATAGTGAGTTATTTTTAAGAAGTTAATGTTGGATACAACATATGAAAGTACCAATTACACCAATACCAGAGACAAAGCAGACACTAAATAAGTGGGGTTTTAAAATATATGTGTGTTAAACAATATATATTATTGTCTTTACTCCTGCATCATACTAAATCATACCTACTTGTTACTGAAATAGCTTAATTCTGTACTACCAAAAGCAGTGATGAACTAACAATTTTGCAAATTGGAAAGAACAAAGGAATCCAAAAGATTCCGAGTTTCCTCAGCATTTTGCTAATGGCTATCAGGAGTAGAAGAAAAAAATTGCCCAACACCTCTTTAACACTAACTTAAAGGGTTTGTTTGCAATGAAATACTAAGAATATGACCGGGAATCTGTTAGGCTTGGGAATAATAGGTTAAACAGCCAAATAACATTATACCTAGGGTTGGCAATGGACAGAAACAAGCCAATGTTAAAAAGCTAAAAAATCCACAGTAAAACCTTGGAATAAAAACAATGAAAATATTTTGTTACTATTTGGAAACTTTCAAAGCTCAGGAAATAGAAAAATATTCTTTATGCCCTGTCACACAGATAGACACATGCACACAGCTCTCTATTTCTAGAATAAATATCCAGTCATTATAAAAGCCTGACAAACTCGAGTGCCATCTGCTACTTTTTAAAGTGGATTCAATTTATTTCCTAAATGAAGGTTGGAGTGGGGATGAAAAGGTACAATCTTTACTTCTTTGCATTCAAATACTTTATTTTTTATCAGAGTTTATTTTCTTCAACACTGTGTATATTGTCCCTGAAAAGTGAGAATAAACAATGATATGCTCAAACTCTATACAGGCAAAAAAGTTTTCTCCCTGCTTAGCAGAAAATAACTTAGCATAAAATAACTTAAATAACATAAATAACTGAAACTTTAGTTATTACACCATTTGAGACTTCAATATTTCTATGGTTTTAGTGGTGAAATATTTGACTGTGTTAAAGTATAAAAATTAGACATTATATTGTAATTTTTGAAAGAATTACACAAAACAAAATACTGAAAAAAGATAGGATTCTCAAAAAAGAATTTGTTTTGTTTTGAAACTATATAATGACCTTTGTCCTCCATCTTCATTCCTGGTTTTTAACACTATTTCTAACATTTTAAATATACGGTGGAATTATAGGTTGAAATATTTCTCATTTATGCTTTAGCCTAGTTGAAATATTAAAGGACTATGATCAAGTTTTTAACTCACTTGATTTCTGCTTGACTCTCTTCTAGTCAAGCAATATCTCTCACATCCTCTGCTGTTACATATTAATTGCACTCTGCTTACCTTATCAGCTCTTTTTATCCCAGTGCTATAGTATCCCTTCGATGAGAGCAGGGGAACAGTGGGACACACTGAAGAAAGGGCAACTTTAGTTCCCTGATCTTCCTCATCACTGCTAATCATCTGAACACTTCACTGTTTTTCTCTAATCCAAACTCACATCCTCACTGTCTGGATCACAGACAATAAAGGCGGGTTCTGCAGGTTTGAATACTTGATTACTCCTCTGCTGTATCCCAGCTAAGCAACTAGTTACTTATCCCTGGACTCATGGCTTCTCCAGGCATCTGGAACCTGCCATTTCCAAGGATGGAGCATTCTTGGTGCCACACTCACCTTTGGTAACAGTCTTCTCAAGTGCATATCTGGAGGGTTGTGGCTCCTTCTCAAATCTGACACTGTATCCTTTCCTGGATTCCTTATACTTTTTGGTCTACTGAGTGCTCTCTGCCTTATTTTCCAGCACAGTTCTGAATTGAATTATATATATTTATTTTCTGTTCTATTAGGTGTTTGAGGTCATAAGTGGGACATCAGTGTGTGTGCTTGGTTTATCATAAGGAATAGAAAATCTATAATTTTCTTAAAATATAATTTAATATCCAGTATAAATTTGAATTATGAAAGGGAATATCGAAAGTTCTTTTAATAATCTCATTACCCTGAAAACTTACTATTGCTCTTTGCATGAGTGTATCTTAGGGTGAAGAGCTGATGTACTTACGTTTTACTATCTCAAAATGCTGCTTTCATCCCCTCTAATTAAACAAAAGAAGAAGTTTATCTTGGAATCTTTTATAATGATATATACTAGAAAACACGTAAATAAAACTATAAAACTGAATATTAGCTAAGAGAAGAGAAGAGTTAAGGGCCCAAAAATGAATAAAATATGAGGAAGGTGGGAGGTACAAAAGTGTGGGGGAAGGTGAAGTATGTAACATGTCTGGCATCGAGCTGAATGTCAGATCGTCTCACAAGATGACAAGGGAATACTGACAAGGTGCTTGATATTTTTGGATTAAAATACTTTCTTTCATGCTAATATGTCTTCTTCATGCAGTAGAGTGGAGTGGATAAAATAAGGACTCCACCTGGGTTCTAATCCCATCTCTGCCATCTGATCTTGGGCGAGTTTACTTCTTTCTGCCTAGGCTTTCTCATCTGTAAACTGAGTTCCCTACCTCAAAGCAAACAATGCTATTTTAAGCAATTATCAAAATTTTGGGAAAAAAGAGGCTCCCACATAAGTCTCAAATGATTTTCCTTATTGCAGGTACTAGCCAGCATTCAGCCTTTTATTAATGTTATTATGAGGCATGAATTATGGGTTACCTCTTGGTAACTGCAAAAAAGAAAATAGCCTAAAGATGACTTGAGAGTTTTAATTGCTCTGTCATATGATCCCATAATGTGTTAATGGAATCATTGTTTAATACTTTGAAACTGGGTGGAAAAAACAGAACATGCAAATATGTTCTGTTCTCACAGCAGGACCCTAGGGTATGTAAAGTAGATTTAATATTAAAGCTCTAACTTTGCATTCCAGAAATCTAAATACCACTTCAGTCTTACAGAAATTAGTAAAATCTGCACAAGAATGTGATGTCTCATCACCTTAAAGTGAGGCAATCTGGCATTACTGATGACAACTTACATAAAAGGATCAACTTCTGTGTTTTATTAAATTGCACATTCACTGATACGGTTTTCAAAATCAAGCGAAAAATGCTTTCAATCTAAATTTATTTTCTACTTTATGCCCAAAAGTAGTAATTTTTTCCCTGATTCATCAAACAGCTACTTAACCAAACAGGATGTGCAATCCATATCTCCACGTATATGTCAAGATATTTTATGAAATGCCTGGCTCAGGTGGTGTAATTCTTTATTCACTCTCAACTTTTTCCTCCTAAGTCAAAAGATATCCAATCCTTGAAATCAATTACTTATTTTTAAAAATACTATTCTATGAAAATCCTATTTCAGATATATTTTGCATGCTAAAATTTACCCAAGAAATACATTTTTTTCTGGTTATAAAAGAAGTATATGCTCATTGGACCCACTGTACTTTAAAAACAAGTTAAAAAGAATAAAATTGAAGTCACCTAGAAATAACAACTGCTAACATTTAGGTACGTTCACTTTCAGTAATTAATATTGAAGGTAGCCAGACATATAGAGTGCTGAGATCTTACTATAGATACAGCTGTGTGTCCAGTTTTGTTCTTTTCATTGTTTTTTTTTGCATTTTATAATAGTTATTTCCTATGCTATTAAATATTATTTCTAAATGTCATGATTTCAGTCTGCATAAATAAAAAAATTTACTTTTAAATATCCCCAACAATTTCAGTTACCATTTATGTAAGATTTCCTTAATAGCATCTGAACCATATAGCCAACTGTCTCTTGAACATACTCATTTGGAAGAACCACAGCAACCAAAACCAAAAATATTCAAAACTGAATCCATTGTGTTGTTCCCAGGTCTCTGTCTCTGTGTCTGTCTGTCTCTCTCTGTCTTTCTCACATTTCCAATCTCAGCACCTATGACTGTCATCCACATGATCTCAGAGGCTAGCAACCTGGCCATCATACTTGATTCCTCTCTTACCAACCTTTGTCTCTAATTTACACAAAATCAATTCCACTTTTTCAACATACCAGATTTACATTTATTTTTCTTCTTTCCCCCCAGCATCTCCTTCTCCAAGTCTCCACTATTTCAAACCTGGATTACTGCAGAGTCTCCTAACTACCTTTTCTTTCTCCAGCATTGCTCAGTCATTCCTTATCTCCACATGGCACCCAATGTGGATTTCGTAAAACATAAATCTGATTTGGTTGTTTACCTGCTTAATTCCCCCCAGGGGCACCCCACTGCATTCAGGACAAGGTCAAATTCCTTACATGTTCCCTTATCATCTGTCCCCTTAACCTCTTCACCACCATGTCTCCTCCTCACCTCTTACCCAGCCCTGGGTTCTTGGCTCCAGCTGCACCAAACTACTTTCACTTCCTCCAGTGAACTATGCTTCCTCATAAATGCTGGGAGGGTCCACTCTACATCCCTTTCCTTCTGACTGAACATTCACCCCTAGCTTAGACATCATTTCCTTTAGGTAGCCTCCTCTAACATACCCCAAGCATAGGCCCAGGCACCCTGCCAGGAACACCAACGGTATCATGCACCCTCCTATACTGGGTTAAATAGCATCTCCCCAAAATTCATGTTCACTCAGAACCTCAGAATGTGACCTTACTTGGAAATAGGGTCTTTACAGATGTAATCAGTGCAGGATGTTGAGATAAAGTCATTCTGGATTTAGGATGGACCCTAAATCCAATGATTGGTATATTTATAAGGAGAGGAGAGGACACACCCGGCAACACACAGGGAAGAAGGCCATATGACCATGAAACCAGAGGTTGGAGTGATGCTGTCACAAGTCAAGGAATAGCAAGAGCCAGCAGAAGCTGGAAGAAACAATGAAGGATCCTCCCCAAGAGTCCTTGGAGGGAGCATGACCCTGCTGACACCTTGATTTCAGACTTTTAGCATCTAGAATTTTTGTTGTTTAAAGCCACCCAGTTTGCAGTTCTTTGTTACAGTAGCTCTAGAAAACTAACACAAGTCCCATTCTAGACTTATTGTAATATATCAGTTGTTGTATTTCAAGTCTCACTAGACTCTAAACTCCATGCAAAGCAAGAACCAGTTCTATTGTTACAATTTTATGTTCACTGCTAAAGACAACAATTGGCACAGGACCGGCAATTAATAAACATATGTGTAAAAGAAAGAACAAATAAATTTTTCATAACAGTAGATATCTATCAAAACTTGAGCAACACTATTATTTTATCTATGTTAATTTTACTGGCAAAATCTTTATTATTTGAGATTTCATTGCCATTACAATTTGATGGCTTTTGAATGACAGTTCTGAAGAAGGGTTTTAGCAAACATCCATTGTTTTCACTTGCTCCACATCTTCCTCCCATCCTGGTCGCAGAACTTTGAAGTTCCTTTTGGTAACCTACCCTCTCCACATGCAGGCAGTCTCGGAGAATGGTTAATTGAGTGCCGTGGTTCCTGGCAGAGGGCGAATGATTCAAACTCAGCCATGCAGACTCCCTTTGTGAATGTGGGAAGAAAAGCACTAAAACACCCTATTAGTCCAGATTTAGCTCCATGGCAGTAGTCTTCACAGTCTCTCTCCACTTCCTGCTTTCTAGATCCCCCGAACAGTTCTGGCTCCTGTCTTTCCTGAGAACTGTTTCATCTGATTACCTTCTGATACCATGAGCTAACCCGTATCCTTTCAGCAAAATGCCGACAGCTTAACTGCAATAATGTGAGAGACCTAGAGCCAGAGGCACTAGCTAAGCTGTGCCCAGATTTGTAGCCCAAAGAAACTGTAAGATAATATACAAGCACTGTTTTAAGCTGTTCAGTTTTGAAGTGATTTATCACACAGCAACAGAAAACTAATATGCAGCTCACAAAAACATCTAGGTCAACAATAATTAAGAGAAACCATGGAAAAGAATTCAATTTTGCATGTAAGTAATATTTATGGAGCGTCTGTATAAAACAAACATTATGGTGAGTTTTACTTAGATATAAATTTATGTCTGTAATGATAAATGAGGACATAGTCCTCAAGAATCTTATAGTCTCAGGGAATGATAGACTAGGCCACAACGTGTGGTATAGCAGAGGAATGGAAATGGAGTGAAGGTATAGGGCACACGGGAGAAAGACCTGATCCAGGTACCCAAAGTCAGGAAAGACTTCCTGGAGAAACTGAATTCCGAACTTCCATAAACTTACTTACTTATAACTATCTATTAACAAAGTTCCCTCTCCTTTCAACAATGCAATATTTAAGGCACCTCTAAGTGGTAAGGACACTTTTCCCGTCCGTTATACTAAGACTTTTATGTTCAGTTTATCTCAGCTCTTAGGGCAAGAACACATATCTGCTTTTGAGACTGCTGGAAAGGCTAAAGCTAAATTATATATACAGTGGCTATGAATCAAATTAGGTCTTTACTTGATATTTCATATGTTTTGTTTGGTGTAACTTGTTTTTACTCTTATTATACATGTACTTTCATTTGAAGGAAAACTCAAACCACTTTTAATAGTAAATAAAAGAATCCTCAATTATATAAGGAATTGCAATGAAATTTTAAAATGCTGCAGGTGCTCTAGCAAAGCTATGAGCAAACATGGTGAGAGAAGAGGACAGAAAAATCCTCAGTATTCAAAACCAAACCTATTATATATATATATTTTTTTTGAGGAAGATTGGCCCTGAGCTAACATCTGTTGCCAATCTTCCACCTTTTTAACTTTTTACTCCCCAAAGCCCCAGTAGATAGTTGTATGTCATAGTTGCACATCCTTCTAGTTGCTCTATGTGGGACACCGCCTCAGCATGGCTTGATGAGCAGTGTGTAGGTCTGCGCCCAGGATCCAAACCAGCAAACCCCGGGCCGCCAAAGCGGAGCGCATGAACTTCACCGCTACGCCACCAGGCCAGCCCCTGAAACCTATTATTTTACCAACACAAAAGTCCCACTTTTGAGCCAGCCCTGATGGCCTAGTGGTTAAACTTTGGATTGCTCACCACTTCAGTGACCTGGGTTTGGTTCCCAGGTGCGGAACCACACTACTCGTCTGTCCTTAGCCATGCTGTGCAACGGCTCACAGAGAAGAACCAGAAGGACTGACAACTAGAATATACAACTATGTGCTGGGGCTTTAGGGAGGGAAAAAAAAAGAGGAAGGCTGGCAACAGATGTTAGCTCAGGGCGATTTTCCCCAGCAAAAAAGAAAAGAAATTGGTGCTAGTGATTAAAGCAACCCTTTAAAAGAAAAATAAATCCCACTTTTGCCATATTTTCCTCATTTTTGTTAATGCCATCAACATGCTGCTCTTGCCTAAGATACAAGACCCTCTCCTTAACCTCCCACCACTTCTAGCCCTGCTTTGTTTTTTATTTACACTACTCTTACCCTAGATAAAGCTTCCATTGCTTCCTGTTTGAATTTTTGCAGCGTTAGAAACGTTGCTTCTTGGGCAACCTTGTTCAGACTCAATGTCTCTGGGAAAACCTCATCAGTTGATAACCCAGTACCTGCATCTCAACATAATTAGTTACTAACTAGTCTTTCCTTGAATATGATTCAATCATTACACACTGTCATGGTGTATTCGATTCATTTGTTTGTCATGTATGTCTCATCCACTACACTATAAGCTCCTCAGGAGTAAAGATTATGACTTCATCTTCTTTTCTCAGTTCCTACCATAGTGCCTGGCAAATAGCAAGTGTTTAACAGATGCTGATGAAAATGAAAGGAAAAGCCTACAAACTATTCTTCCTTCCTTTGGGTTTGCTCTCTTCACTGGTCTAACACACATATCACTTCTAGACTAAGCTTCTTAAAGGGCAGCATGGCTCATTGTATTCCCTCGCAATTGTCCCTCATCATATAATGATGAAATATAAATGCCTAAGTATAGGAACCCAAATCACAGAACATATTTCCCATTACTCTGATATATCTACCCTATCTTTCCAATTTCCTGAATATCCCCTGTGCTTTCTCAGCTCTATATCTTTGCTCCAACTTGGCCCTCTATTTAAATGTTCACCTGCCGAAGTTCTACCTACCCTGAAAGCACAACTCAACTGGTCTCTCATTTGTAAAGTGTTCTTCAATTCCCAAGCTGAAAGTATTATCATCAGCAATTGCCCTTTACTTTTACTTCTATCTTGGCACTTAGTACATCCTCCCTGTACCTAAGGAACTAAAATATGTTTCTTATCTTGCCATTTTATTGAAAACTAGGAGAGGCAAGAAACTATTTCTGTACCTTCCTGTCCCTAAGGTCTCCCATCACCACCACCATTGCTCAAATAATCACAGTGCTTAGGCTTAGTGCAATAATAAGTTTTAAATAAATATTAATTAAATAAATGTATACTTGCTATCATTATAAATAATGTATTTTTAGATAGTATGGAAAGATTATGCATATATAATGTTCAATTTTCTTCTAGGCTTAGTGAGTAGAGGATGCTACTACTTGCAACCAAAATTTAGAATCTTAACGTAATTTTGAATTTTTTCTTCAACACAAGCTAGGTTTTGTTAGGGAAATTCTTTGAATGAAAATATATGTCAATGGGTAAACAAACATTTTCAAAAATGGCTAATGAAAACTGTAACTCATTACCAACTTCTGGAGGTAAATTCAGCAATAAGAGTAAAAAGCTTTTAAATTATTTTAGCCATTGAGCCAGTGATGCTAATTTTAGTAACTCTACTAATGCAAAAATGAGAGATGTATATCTCAATTTATCTATAAGGATATTCTCTGAATAATAAACACAATCTAAAAAATATTTTTAAATCATTTAACTTTATATTAACAAATACAATGGAAAATTCAAAACATTAATTCATATTCTCAAATAGAACAAAATAGATTTGCCACAAAAATAATAAAGAAATTCAATAAAGAATACACATAATATTATTCCAACTTTGTTTAAAGGGAAAAACCAACAAAACAAAAATCAAATGATATAGAACAAAATGGTAACAGAAGTTATTTTTAGAAAACAGGTTCTTTCATTATTTTAATTTTATTTTGTTTTTATGTATTTTAGCATTTTATATCTTTTTTAATATGTGCTACAAAACAAAAACATCTTTTCAAATCTTTTTTCAAAATTGTGGAAAGTATATAAACAAACAGCCACGTATTCTTACCTGGGTATACTCAAATATAGTTGAAAGACTGTACTGACACTTGACTTTGGACAGTTTCAGTCATGCAGCTGCTATCTGAGTTCTCCTTCAGTCACTTTCTCTCCTATGTACATCAGATGCAATCACATAGAACTAAAAATAAAATTAAAATTGGACTTAGTAGAATTAATCAATAATTACATTTACGTGTGTTTTAATTTTAATTTTAATTACGTTTCTTGTGAAAGTTACCTAATCATAGGAAAACAATGGTAAAGCATGGAATTTTTCTTGAAAAGGTAGAGTAACAGATTGCTAGAAGGGCAAATAGCAAGACTGCTAGATAACAAGTTAAATGTTTTAACTCAGGGTTATGTTACTATCAACACACAGTGATGGTTGTTTGACTGCATACACCTTTCTCCCTCAGGCTGTACAACAGCTAGCCCCAGCCATCTCCTTTACTTATTTAGACTAACCAAGTGCCCACTCTGTCCCTGATTAAGAAGGTAAAACAGAATTCTAGAAAGCACTGATCTATTTTAACTTTGATTCCACTTCGACTGCTATGGAGAAGCATTTAGGTAGCTTATCCTTCTAATCATTCTCACATTGTCACTAGAACAGACATAGCAGCTCGTTAAGATTTTTACGTTTTTATGCGAACAGACAAGAGGAAAAAGTCCTTCCAGATGCGAAAGCACAATTATGCCTTACCTTAATTCAGTCATTGCGAATGTACCTCTGACACAAATTCGAATAGTAGCAAAAAAATTCACAGTATAGTATCTCTTCTTGCCAAACAGCAAAAACTGCTTTTTTTCTTTTTTTGGCAAAAATATGGAAACATATCTGACTCTTGTTCTGCCTCCCTCCATAACTTTGATACAGCCCATTGGTAAAGCCACACCTATATTTTTGATTTTCTCAAATTATAGACTAAAGACAGATCTCAAATATTTTATTTCTGCCTTTTTGTTTGTATCTAATCCACATGAATATTCTGAAAACTATCTTTTTACATCTTAGCCACAATTTTCTTTGGAGGCCTGTTTATCTATTTATTCACCCTATTCTCTCTCATTTTCTAACATAACTCTAGAGAGAAAGAAAGAAGGGATCTTAGTTTAGGTGGCCCCACAGGCAAACTCTGCGGTAAAAATTCAAGTAAGTGAGTTTATTTGGGAAATGCTAAGAGACAGAGGTTATAGGCAGATCATCAACAGCATCTGCCACACAAGGCAACAATTTTCAAATTTGAATTAAAATATAAGCAGGGTATATTTTAAGGCCATTTATAGATATTTTATAATTTTAGTGAAAAAATGTTTATCTACCCAGTGATGCTATTATTTATTAAATCATATGGTATTCTCTTAGCCCTTACTGAATCTTGGGGTGCATAAATCATATACTTCATTTTGTTTTTCCTCAAAATGTAAAGGCTGCATTATCACATACTTCCAGCTTTGAACAGGAGATTTCAAACATGACACAGCTTAAAGGTAACTGTGAAACTATGTCATGATTTCCAAAGTGATTAACCAGATCATTTTTTCTTTTTTATTTGTCTTGAGGAGAAGGAAGAAAACGAGAGACAAAATTAGTTCTTTTTTAGTATAAGGATAATTTCCCTATTTATTTTGTGCAAATATTGGTCTCATGAAAAGAAATAAGATAGAAATCACCCAAGATCACATAAGTAACTCTGTTAGCCACACTGTTCAAACAAATCCCATTCCTAAATATTATATCAAAGCAAATATTTTCCTTAAAGTGGTTAATTCAACTTAACATACCCACAGCTTTTATTTCTACCTCAGATTGACTAAAATCCAGTCTTACTGCGGGAAATACTTTTCAACCTAGAATATTTTATGCAATGTGACAGAATAAAAAAGAGCACAAAAATACCCACATCAAAAAACAAGAGTGAACTTCTGCCTCCTTCTATTTGTCTTCTTACAGGAAAATGACATACACCCTGAAGTGGATCTATTATTCCATGTCAGATATGATTAAATTTGTTCATATAAAGAGCATTTTAAATATTCTTGCAAAAAGTGAGATGTGCTGCCAAGCTGCTCTTTTGAACATATTTTTATTTTAAAATATAAAATCCTGGTTTCCAATCTGAATGATTTTTAAAATTTAAGTATGAACATAATATACCCAATTTGATAGTTTGCCACCATTATTACATATTGTCATGAAATTTGAAGATGTATATGAAATTAAATGAAGCCAACCATTTCCTTACCAAAACCTTCATTTTTCCCAATAGTATTAGTCTAAAAAAAAATTATTAACATTGCAATATGACTTGATACTTCAATTTTTTAATGTAACACTTACATCTTTAAATATTTCACACACAATAAAACCAACCTAAACAAACAAGACAGGCTAAAAGATATTTCTACTGGTCACCAAATGAAATAGAGACCACCATTATCATGATCTTAAAACTTTTTCAAAATCATTTTACTTATTTTTCTTTTTATAGTTAGCTCCAAGAATTTACCAATATTTGAAACTAATTTGCAAAATGTTGCCAAAAAAAGTTTTCCTGGATATCTATTTTTTATCTCCCACAAACATCTAAATTCAAAATATTCAAAATCAGATCTTTGGCCCATGATTTTCTTTCTTCTTTCCTTTTTTTCCCTTTGTCCTGAGATGTTAATTAAGTGCACAGTACAATTTTCATTCTAAATGCTCAAGCCAGAAACCTGGCATTATTAATCCCTCTTGTTTCCCTTACTATCTATTTGCAATTAAATCAGAATAAATTCAATTCTACTTAATACAAAAGACTCCATTTTGCTTTGTCTTCCAGTTTACATCCTCACCAACACATCAGTAGGATTTCTCTAACAAGTAATCTGGCCATACCACCCCGTGGACAAAGTCCAAATGCCTTAGTATGCCTTAACATCTTAATCCAAATGCCTTAGCAACTTTTCTTAAAGATGTCTTCTCAAATGTCTTCACCCTAATGCCCTAGATAAAGAGTACAAACATAGTGACTTGGGATAATTATCATAAGCGGCTTGGGGCAATCATTTCCTATGCATTCTAGTCTTCTTATTGTGGCAGTGGCATATCTATAGTAATAACTATACCCCTATGCTCTAAGGAAAGTAAAGTTGGACAATTAACTTAGTTCATTAAACAAATATTCATTGAGCACCTACTGAATGCCCAATTGCAGTAGTCATTAGGGAGAGGAAAATAAGTCTATCTCCTCCTTTCCATTTGCCAACGTGATAAGGACTATGTTAATGGCGAGGTCAGGTGCTGAAGAAACATAGAGAAGGTTCAGGAAAGTCTTCCTTAAAAAAGATGGAATCTGTGAACTTTCACTTTAGAAGTTGTCCAGAGAAGAAACTGGAAAAGGCCACAGTTGGCAGAAGGAACATCATAAGCAAAGAACATGCCACCTTCAAGGAAAGGCAAGTACTTAGGTACACACGATTTGAAAGTAGGATACTATCGGAGACTGTTGTATGAGAAATTTTAGTGGTAAAGTAAGGCCATACCAAGAAGACTCCTGACTGCCATGCTATGAAATTTGGATTTTATCCTAAAGGCGATGGGAGTATGATAAAACTGGGAAGTGGTGCAATAAGATATGTGTTTTAGGAAGATCATGTGGCAAATATGGCTCTGAAGAGACCATGAAAGAGAGAAGGTGAGACAAGCAAATTGCTTCTTAGAAATCTGTGTATATTTGTTAAGTGGTAATGCAAAATAGAAATAGACTCAGGGCATTCATATTTTTAAGACGTAAAACTGGAATGGTCCTTTGAATTTAATTTATATGAGAATAGAGCGAGACTAAGACCACTCTGATCCCAGGCTTTCCTCTTCTCAGAGACGTCTGCCTGGACAAGGAAGTCACACCACCTGTTATTGTTCTACATGCGTTCTAAGTTCTCTACCCTCAGCTCTCAGTATGGTAAAGAAAAAAGTGATAGTGGATAAGACATGACAAATTGTTTCAGAATTAATAAAAAATTTTTAATTTACCAATTTAAAAACAAATTCAATCTAGTTCTTTCCTCTACATTTGACATGAAACTTTTAGCTTTGAAGCTGTCACCAGCAGGAAATTTTCCTAATTAGAACAAGTAGGAGAACAATTATCAAGTCATTCACTCTTCCTGCTGAAATCAGTGAAAAACACAAGTCATTTTCTGTGTAAGTTTTGGTTATTATATTTTTCAGCCTAAATAGGTTATGGTAGAGTCTTGGGTCTTTTTTAACAATAACAATCCACAAACTCTGATCTCTCAAATATTAAGAGTTTTTTAAGGAAAACGCAGCCTAGGCACCGAAAGGCATCCCAAGTAGTGACAAATGGCCACAGGTTAAAAATTTACTTGAGTTAACGTATGATGTATGGCAGAGTGAAATTCATACCAGGGTAGAGGTACATTTTTAATGCAATGGAAATTCAAAGAAGAAAATAAATCTGACCAGGGAAAAGGATGGTAATCTTAGCAATGTTTGGAGGAAGGAGGGAGAAAAAGAAAGAAGAAAGAGCGCGAGAGCATTAATGAGAAAGAGCAAGGGAGCCAGAGCAAAAAGAGTGAGAGTTAAGGAAAAAAGAGTCTTTCTCCCTCAGTCAGTAATCAAAAGTTGTGGGATTTACTCTGTCTGAGCCAATACGGTGACATGCACATCCCTAACCAATCACTGGGGGTGTAGAATCATCAACTGGCTTAGGCCAGGAGATACAGATATGGTCAATTCTCCTAAATCACATGATGAAAGGTGAGTTCCACCAAGGAAAATCTGGCCTATTACCAACACAGCTGTGGGGAAATTAACAAATAAATACTGACTATACATCATATGAATTTAGAAAGAAACGAATGAGATAATCCATACACAGCAGTAATCACACTGCCTGGTACATAAAAATAGGACTTAGTAACTCACGATAATTATTATTACTTCTGTTGGATTGTATAAAGGTTCCATACTTTCACATTATAAATAAAACTTCAATACATATCTTTGTACAGAAATATTTGTGCTCATCTCAAATTATTCCTTTGTTATGGCTTCTTAGAAGTGAAATTACTAGGTCAAAACGTATTTGATCTTTTAAGTATTTTCATGCATATCACCAAGTTGTTTTCCAAAAAGACATACCGACAAAGACTTCCAACAGCAGACGATAATGCTAATTTCAACCACACTTGGCGGCAATGATCTTTTTCTAATCTTTTGACAATTTGATTGTCAAAAATTTGTCTCTTTTTCTGAAATGTATACTTCTTTAACTGCAAGTAAAGCACAACTTTTATGTGTTTATTAAATACTTATTTTATAATTTTTATTTTCCTTTTGGAGCGTTTTTATTTTTATGATATTTTAATGAGGTTTTCTGAGATTTTGATACAAACATTATGTTTCAGGACCTTTGAACTTTTTATTTCCTCTGCCTTCATTGCTCTTCTCCCAGATAACTATTCATTCACTCAAAACTTGCATTAGATTAGGCAAGGCTGGTTTCCCTTAACGTTAGTTATATACTTTACCTACAAAATAAGGTAAGTTGTTAATCCTTACATTAAGACCTTAGCCATGAATTGATACAAAGGCATTAAAGCCATTAAGTTATTATCAAAGGTAACAAAGAATTTTATTCTATTAGTGGTTAAAATTTTACTTGTCTAATATATTTTATAGATTCAATTAGGTATAATTTTTTAAATTAATTATCTTATTTAGTTTATCATCTAACATTAGGACTATTTCTAAAACATTGCAAATATGGATTTCAACACCAAGTTCTTTAGCAACAGAATTAGAATTTCATCTAACTTTTTCCAAATATTCCCCACATTTTAAGCACCTTCCTTCCTTCCGTCTTTCCTTTCTTTCTTCCTTCATTCCTTCTTCCCTCTTTCGCTCTTCTTTCCTTCCTTCCTTCATTTCAGAAGACGAAAATTATGAGTCTCTATACGTTACTGTAGTATTTTAATATATTAAAACATATCCAGGTGATTAAAGAAAATATTTATAAAACAGCTACGCTAAAAGCTACACTTCATTATTAAAAGATTTTATATTACCACCAAAAGATTTTATATTTACCAAAAGCTATAAAACTACATAAATATATTTCAGTGTGTATGGAAATAAAGCACCTATTCAATAAAGGTTCTTATTAAGCTTTTTTGTAAATAGCCACACAATAGAGGCTGTTCAAATGAAGGAAATCAAGAAACTGTGGTGAATTCCTTAATGAAAAATTGAGCCAGAAAGCATTCATTAACTCGGATTACATAAAACATGATTAGTTTAATTTTTCCAGTCCTGTGGAGTTTAATTTTATTCATGTTAATATCCATGAAATGAGTAATGTATTTAAAGGCAAATTTTGCTGAGCTGTAATTCAGTGTTCCAACTTCCCACAGTTAAGGCAGGGGATGTGAAGGGAAGTTTTACTAATCCTTGTCTCCATTCTAAACTAATTGCAATATCACCATAATTGGATAAAATTAACTTAAATTATACAAACACTGTTCAATAAAATCTGCAATACCGTCTGTATCAACATAATTCAACACAAAAAAGTGTATAAATGTCTACTGTTCACCAACCATTATTATTTCACAGATTAGGAAATAGTCTCAGAGATGCTATCATCACAAGTATTTTATAAGATGATTGGTTATGTTTTAAGGCATTTCTACATCAATCAAACATGTTCAGTATCAAGGTTGTGCAATCATTTGTTATGTTATGCTAATATCAAATATTAATATGCTATGTTAAACTGCTGCTCTTTTGCTCAGTGGTATTTTCACATAACAGTACACATTTCAGTCTTCATTTAATTTAGTATATACATATATTATGCTTTTCTATCACTACCACCACATCCCCACCAAAAAAACCCACAACAAAAACACAAAACACAAAACCACATTCTCATAATAGCACCCTGGGTTTCCTTTGCAGACATACACTTCTTCCCTCCTTCCTGATAGGTATGTTTGCTTGAGGGTGACTTGGTGCTAGTTCCAGGACTGGCCGATGAGAGCACCATGACCCTGATCATAATTATTCACCCAAGAACGGAAATGTGGACTAAGTCAAAACAAGGAAAATCAAGTCAACATTTTTTCTAAAATTCTTTAGAAAGAAAGAATCCCTTTCCACTTGAGTTGACTAACTGAAGGACTGAAAGCCTAGTGGCTATTCTGTCCTTAAGTTTCCTGCCTTAAAATTAACCCAACTCAGTGGGAAACAGAGCTATAAGAGAGAACTAAATATCTGAGTGCCTGGATTCAGCCATGCCTGAAGCATCAACCTAGAACTTTCTATTATGATACCCAATACATATTTTGTTTTGCTTAACTGAGCTAAGTAAATCAAATGCAACCAAATAGTCACTCTCAAATATATGCCATTTACTAATGTATAATATACATTTTATTGAATTTTTATGTGATTTTTGCTAAATTAAGATAACAGTATAAAATAATAATGGGCCAAAATGATTGATTGATATATTGAAAAAAAATTAAAATTGTCTACAAGACCATTATTCAGCAACTCTTTTGGTGTTTTGAAGATATCTGTTCTTGTTAGAAGCTGAAAAAAGATATGGACGTTCAGATGAGCCTCAATAGATTTTTCAGAATTAGGAGGGCAGAACTTATATACTTTAAAATGTTTGTTCTTTCTTAAGAAATGATATAATATAATCTTTCATCAAATTTAGGTTGGAGTATTGTATTAATCACATCTTCACTTCTGTTGAAGACAGTATAAATGTGATCAGTTTAAACAACTGTAAATAAACAGATTCAGGATAGATATAAATTTATAAATTTGATATGTGATAGGTGATGTGGAGCATTTACTAATTAAAAAATTACATAGGATGAATAATATCTCTTCATTCCTGACGAATTAATGTCATATTTTACATGAAAGCAAATAAAGAACTGATTGGCAGCTGAATATAATTACTCCAACCTAAATCTATTCTAAACTAATTGCAATATCACCATAATTGAATAGAATTAACTTAAATTCTACAAACATTGTTCAATAAAAGTACCCAAAAAGGTAATTTCCTATTTCTTTGAAGCTCTTCACAAAGATAATAGGTAAGTAAATTTTTTGTGCCTTACTAATGGTCACAGAAGTTTCTAGAGCAATTATTGACTTTGACACCTGGACTTTTTATAGCTTTTCATTGTCTGAAGAGGATTTGATATCTATTATGTGACATTTGAATGGCCTATCAAAAATTAAAACTTGAACTATCAGTGTTTATAGAACTGGAAAAATAAACCCAACTTTATTTTATAAGAGACTTAAGAATACACCAGATACTTAGGTCTACAGTTTCACAATTTCATTTTGAAGACTGGGTGTACAAAACATCA
Organism: Ceratotherium simum simum; assembly: GCF_057802395.1. Taxonomy (NCBI): domain Eukaryota; kingdom Metazoa; phylum Chordata; class Mammalia; order Perissodactyla; family Rhinocerotidae; genus Ceratotherium; species Ceratotherium simum. The sequence goes on along the minus strand of NC_141908.1, from coordinate 65,924,511 downwards.
TAAGGCATCAAATAGTTCTCCCCAAACGTCAGCTATAAAGAAATAAAAGTTTAGCTTACTGAAGTTCATTTTTCTTCATCGTTCCCTTGTAAAAAAATTATGACCATTTTCCTTTTTTCTTAAATAGACTCAAATATAATATGCTATCTCAATATGCATTTTTCCACAAAGTCACCTGATCCTTCTCTGGAATTTTCTTCTCCATTTCTCTCCCTCTCTTTTAGACCTTAGCCTCAACGTCAAACAGAATTCAATAAACTATAATCACTGAAGAAAAAAATCATGGATTATAAATATATATTTGAATAATTCCTTCCCCCAACCCCATAGGATAGAGACTATGCTATAAAATGAATATATAACATACTTATAATGAACAAGCATTATATTTACCCAAGCTATGAACATCTTTCCCTTCAGCCTTCTCTGTTACACATTTTCCTCATCAGAAAGGCGTCATTTCGTTTTTTTTTTTTGTGAGGAAGATTGTCCCCTGAACTAACATCTGTTGCCACTTCTCTTTTTGCTGAGGAATATTAGCCCTCAGCTAAGAGCTGTGCCCATCTTCCTCTATTTTGTATGTGGGACGCTGCCCCAGCATGGCTTGATGAGCAGTATGTAGGTCGGTGCCCGGGATCCGAACCTGTGAACCCTGGGCCACCAAAGCAGAGAGAGCGAACTTAACCACTACACCACTGGGTCTGCCCCAGGAGTCATTTCTATCTTGACAAAACATGAAAAATATCTCTAGCTTTTCCAGTTATTTTTCTGTTACTCTGTGATACATGAAGATAATTTCCTACCTGTGAGCAAAGAAGATTGCAATCATCTCATCTGAGCCTAATCTCCAAGGTTTCAAAACCCAACGATATGGTTTGGCATAGAAATAGCAATCCTTTTCTTTGTTCACAGATTTATCGGACCAATAAAAAGTGTGGAAATGCCATCATAATTAGGACAAGTCTAATTTCACTTGACAATTAAATATTTCATATATGTTAGGTGAAAGTAAGCTACAGAGCACTTGCAACATGATGCTAACAATCCCTCTTCTTCCTCTCTCCTGGGGGTATTTTCAAAGGAGTTATGTGTGAAAGCACTTCAAAAGTGTAAAGTACTATACAAATATGAGATCATGTTACTAGCCAAAAAGGATGCATTCCAGGAGAAGTTATGACTTGTGCTGAAAAGGTAAAATTTACAACCAAATTTCCCTTTTCCAACAAGTGATATCAGAGTCCACACTTGCATGTAAACTTTTGGAAAGACATTTCATAAGAATTCAACACTGAGCGAGAGAAAATAGATCATGTAAGACCAAATATATCAAATTTCCAAGCTGTGAGTAGTTCAAAGAAGTAAGATCAAAGAGCGGTCCTCATAATGCTCTGAATCTATTATTAAGAGGAAAGTACTAATGTTAGCCAGACCACCTGCTCAGGGCTGTGCACCAGGGATACAGATGAAGAAATGGAACTTCTAAGCTAGTAGAGGAGGCAAACATGTAAACAAATGACAACTTATTATTATAAATGCTAAACCAGATGTCATCCTATTAAGCACTTGCATCTAACTTAATGCTTAACTTAATTTCTAAATAGAAATCTATTCAAACCAAGTCAGCTGCTGATGGTGATGAATCTGTAAGGTTTTTTTAACTTTTCAAAATGTTTTTACTGTATAATGACATTTTATTTTCAAAACCACCCTGTCTCATATGTAGGGCTGTGTTTTCCTTCTTTTACCAAAAAGCAAATCAATACTGAGAGATGAGTTAGAAGCTTCAGAGCCAAGACCACAACTCAGGAATTCTGACTCTTAAACTTCCTTTTCACAACTAGAGGATAACACTAGTTTGCATGCTAAAATCCTGTGTACTATTTATCATTTTATTTCACATTTTTTGGGTGAACTGTGTTTATTGATAATACCGGAAAAGAAAAACCCTCAGCCATTGTGGCTAAAGCATGCTCTCGTGAGAAAACTGTTCTAAGCTGTGAATTCCTTATTGTCAAATGAAATAATGATGAAGGTTTTTTTCCAATTAGTACCTGCCGAGAAAACCAACTACATAAGAAAACGAACACAGTGTGAAGTCTGAAAGAATATATCAGATGCTGTACACCAATGAAAATTGCTGCCTAATCAAGGAAACCGTACTTTTCAACCTACTTGCATCTTGCCAGCTGAATTATAAAAACACAGCAATCACAGGCTTACTGTGTGTCTGAATTAGATAGAGATGGCGTCACTTTCTTTGTGCCTGGTACATAGCAAACGCTCAATAGATATTTGGGAAGGATTTGGGGGAGGAAAGGCAAAGAGCTCTAGAAAGGAGAAAAATCTTAATACGTCATCAAGCTCCACCTTGCCAAAAATCAAACAAAATAACAATGACACATACACACACACACAAAGTTAGCTACATAGAAGTAGGACATACATTTGAAAGATTTAAGGACAATCTCATCTCATTTTAAAAGCTCTACCTCTGCTTTGTGCCCCTGTTACTTGTGTAGTCTCTGAGTACCTGCTCAGGGATATCGCAGAGAAGTAATTTATTCAAGATAGAGATAACACTGTGAGATGCAATCTTGATCACTTTTTAAAACTGAAAGAGTCTTACCTACTTATAGATGTCACCATTATTAAGTAAATTTAACTCCCTGTAGAAGTTGTTAATGTATTTTTAAGTCCCATCTTTGAATTGAAAATAACCCACGAAGTAGTGAATGAAAATTAAATAGGAAAGCAAATTTGTGAATCAAATGAGGGAGATGACAACTAAAATATGCAAGGAGATTCAAGGAAAGCCTGGAAAAATAAGTGAGGAACTGTTATATCTCAGCGACTGATTGCTTCGTCAAGGCAAGAATACATGAAAGGCCAACTATGAGCAGGTCTCACTGGGCTAGGTGCTGCGGGTCCCCCAACCACTACATTCCTTGCGCCTAAGTCATTTCTCTTTATACTCAAACCTGCCATCTGTTGCTCCAAAAATGCCTGCCATTCCTGTTAGTCCCATTTATGAGGGTCCTGCCTTCACCCTCCTGCTGGAAGAAAAACCTACCTTGAGGCGCTCAGCATAACCCTTCTGCTCTGAGGAGACCAGAGTGAGCACCCGAGCTAAGAATAGAACATTTAAGGCTCAAGTGGAGACCTAGTGCAAAAGCTCCACCTAAACAAAGCAACAGTGGATTACCTGGATGACCAAGAACGTGCTCCAGATTCTGAACTATGACACAGAAGAGAATCAGACTATTTGTAAATGGAGCAGAAGACAAGACACTTGGGGAGAAGATGCTTTACAGATGTTATGAGGCAGTAGAAGTCATGCAGAATAACAACTATGAGTGATCAGAAACTGAGTCCAAAGAAGGTAGAGAAACACTATATAGAACAGACAGAATGTTGGTTAGCAGCAGGCAAAGCAAAGACAGAAGGGAGCTACGTCATTCCAATGGCAGAGAATCAACTCTGTCACTAGAGGGCAGAGAGGGAATCAGCTCAGATGAGCTGCACTGGTTACTCCCCATTTTTGAATCTCCGTCCATTTTCCCCAGGTTCCCTTAAAGTCTGGCCATATGCTTAGGATTCCTGTTTTCATCCCTAAGCTTAACCTTACTGAGGTAACCTGAGTGAGTCTTTTTCCTTGCATAAAGAAAACCTACCATCATCCCTTCTGTCTGATCTCCTTAACAGCCACCTAAGGAATCAATCTTAAAACCACAAATAAACAAAACTTCATCATATAGGACACTGTAACCATAATTTTTTTCCATTTTATCAAATTAATACCCTCTCAAAGAATTATACTATTCCAGTGAAAAGGGAAAAAAAGGCCACAAAAATTTGTTACGCATCTCACGTCACTGAGAAAAGTATCGTCTCCAAAAAAGAAAATATGCTCTTCATTTGTAGACAGCTGTTCTTCGATAGCTGATTCAAAAGCAAAAGAAAACAAACGTGTGCTATGATTTTTCTTTCTTCACAAGAACAATAAAGCAAACATAATTTATCTACAGCTTTTATCTACAGTATTTTCTCTGCTGTGCTTAAAATATTTTATGCTTTTTTGTAACTCAAGGCTAACTTAAATGTATTCACAAACTATATCAATACAGCATAAAAAATACATTATTTTCAATTTTATATCCCTCGACTCCAAGAAAGCCCAGACCTTTTTCCTACATTATTCTTACTTATACATTAGATTTTATTTTCCTATGTTATATTAGGTACCAAACTTTTATCATACTTACAAAATCTACTCTGCAGCTGGGAGGAAGGAAAGAGGATGAGAAAAAAGGGAAACAGAAAGTTTAAAGGGAGAAAAGGAAGGGATAGGACGTAGAAAGGATGTAAAGGAGAAAGAAAAGAAAAAGATGCCATGGGGGAAGAAGAAAGGAGGAGCTAGACTGTTAGTTACAAGTGCGCCCATGGAGCATCACCACATCCTTATTCCCAGACTTCACATAGGATCCCCACACACCCACTCGAGAACCGAAGCACGCCAGGGAAGAGAGCACCTAGGCTCTTGCATTTCTCACTCAGTGATGCTGGTCACTCTTCTTACTAGAGGAAGGACAGTGCTGCTGCTCTGAGCCCCAGCCTCTTCTCATGGCTGCGTAGAGACCTGTGTTCCTAATCGTGCATCCCTCCTGTGGGCCTCATGTGTAACCATCATTACCTTGGTGCCTATGTCTGAAGTCCTGGGATAATACTGTACTTTTGTCGCACTTTCCCTGTGGAACTGAAACTTGACATATAAATCCCACTCGCTAACATGGGCTGACCTAGACCTCAAAAAGCACACCTGTGAAAGCCCCGGGTGTCTACATATTAAATGCTATCTGATTCTCCATGGCTGTACTATACCCACAAGCTTGAAGCTCCCTGTTGCTTCCTCCTGGACTCCTGAAGCTAATCTATTTCCTCAAAAGTGCCTGGAGGTAGTCTAAGGTAACCTTGGATACTATGCTTCTGTCCACCCACTGGAACTCAACTATCTGCCCTACAGCTGAGGCAACTTCCCCAGCACCTGCCCTCTCTTCTATCCATCCCAGCCAGTTCACACAGACATAGACAAGTGCTAAGATAGAAAAACTAAAACCATTGTTCCAGTAACTGAAATTCATTCATTTAACCAATGTTTATTGAGTCTTCGGGATATGTCCAGACAGTAGTGATATAACAATGAACAAGACAGATTCTCTGTCCTCAAGGAATTTGTTCTATTTATCTGCATATATAAACTAAAACCTAATTACATACAAAGGTAAAATCATTGTCCATTTGTTACTACAACGAATGAAAATATGTGAGCTTTCTTTTATACTTCCTGGAGACAGAACATTCCAAATTAGTTGGGCTTCACTAGGACACGGATGTAAATGCTAAGGGCCTAGTACCATGAACCCGGTACTTTGAACGTGCTGCTTGGAATGTAAAATCTTCACTTTCCACTGTGAATTCTCTCCATGGACATCTCTCTACCAGTAAGTAATCCTGGGAATTAGGAAGTGATCTCTGTGGGCACTTCCCCTCCATATAACAGAACTGTGAACCCCCAAATAGAAAGCCAACAGGGCTTTCTCTGGCATTTGTAAGCACTGAATAGCAAAAGGACATCCTATGACTTGAGCACTGTGAGCAGGATGACTGGATAGGAAATGAAAAGGATTTATTTATTTCACTATAGTAAATGATTCTCCTGAGCAATACAAAGGAAGTTTGGCTAGCTCTAAATAAGACAGATGATAAAGTAGCTATAGCATACATTAAGGCCACCACATGTAAATTGAAGATTTTTAATATACCTTTAGAAAAACTGCAATATTAGATATGATATGTTTAATAGAACGCAATCTACAAAATTCAACATTATACACCCATATGATGTATAACTAGCGAAACCATTGCCACTGGTCAGCTCCCAAAGATGTCACAAATTAGACATCTGAATAAGCCCTTATTTTCATAACTGCCAAAGCTGCTCTGCTTCCAAATTTCTCACCTAGGAAAATGTTACTAACTCTTCAAGTTACATCATATTTCTTCCTTTTACTCAACTCCCTATATCCTGTCACCACATCTTGTCCATTCTACTTTCAAAAGAGTTCTAGAATCTATTCCAGTTTCTCCATTCCCATTGCCAGAAACTGATAACCCTTTACCTTGAAAGCTGGACTAACTCTCCTTACCTATACTGTTCCTCCCAGTCCTCGTTCTACCCTCTGGCAGCAATAGCTCAGAAATGCAAATCCTGATCCTGCCATACACCTATTAACCATCCTTCAATGCTCCGTTGGAATTTACAGGATAAATTTTACATTCATCCATAATTCGGTCCCTGCAAACACCCTAAACCCAACTCTGGTCAACCACTACTTGACGCATATCCGTTGCTTTCGATAGTTCCTGTCCATTGGATTCAATTCCCTGAGCGACCACAAAGTTATTGCAAAGCATCTATGAATGCAGAGATGCACCGAGCATCTTCTACAGACTAAAAATATCACACACAGAGACAAACTATAACTTTTCAAAGGTATAAAAATGAACCCTTGAACGTACCAAAGGCAATTAGATGTTATAATTCTGAATTCTTACAGATATAGCTGATAAAAATGATGTCTTCTAGAAGAAAACATAGGCAATAATGTTAACAGAAAAGATATTGAGAATTGGGAAGGGAATAGTTTTGCAAAATTTAATATTTCCACAGCTCCTGGGAAATTAAGAGTGAGGAGGGCTTTCAAATCACTTAGACAGCTATATTGTCTACCTGTCTTTACAATCTGTGTTTATTTTAATTAGACAGAACCCACCTCCTATGAAGCATCAATTTCCTTTTCTGTATTCTATTCCCTTTAACTGGTTGGAAGTAAATAGTGATAGTTTTCCACGTGCTTCAATTGTTATATATTTGGTGGAAAAAGCCAATCTGCACACTAAAGGGAACAAAAAATGTTCTACTCTATTGGCCAGTATTACCTATCAGCCTTCTAAATCAGATAATAAAGGAAGAAATACAGACAAAGGATCCATGCTCCTTAACGTTGAAACGCTTGTGAAAGAAACACAACCATTTAATGTCTTGGCATATGGCTAGGAAGACTGTAGCTACTCTATCTGTGAAACGGCCTGGAGTCATCTATGAATTTAATTTAAGACTTTAGAAGAACAAGCAACAAACTATTAACAGGTTTATTTGTAAGTCCTGCAGGCACTAATAAGGGAATAAACTTCACATCTGTTCAGTGTCAAAAAGAATCTTAAGTCTTTCACTGTTTTGTTTTGTTTATAAACATGTACAGGTAAGGCATCCTCAATAATACCACCTGCAGCAATAAGTCAGTTATATCCGTAGAACAATGTTTCTCAAAATGAATTCTGAGAAACGCTAGTTCTATGAAATACAAGAGGTATTTTACACACACATACACACACTCTCTCTCTCTCAAAAGGGTTCCATTGTCAGATATGTTTGGAAAACATTTGGGTAAATAAATTTAAACAATGTTTTCACTGTGGTATTTCTCGTGTTTTTAATATATTTTTGTGTACTTTGAAGCTCCAAAAGTAGATTAGTGGACATTTGGTCCTGTCCAAAATGTCCATGGGGACATCTGGTCCATGCCAAAAGGTCCTTGAAATTTGGTCCTATCAAAAATGACTATGAGCAGATTTGCTCCAGGCCAAATGGCTTTTGATATTTGGTCCGGGGTTCAAATAGCTCATAACACTTATTTACACTTTTGGTTTACAGGAGTAATATATAAAAAATACTATCATGTTTTATTGGTTTAATAATTGTGTTGTGGCTGTATTGCCAATAATAACCTTTCTTGCCTCGGTAGCCTAGCTGGTAATGGCACATGGGGTTAGATAGATGGATTGAGGTTCGAATCCTGCAGAAAGTGGGATTTATATTAACTATGCATACCGAGGAAGAGTCTTACAGTTAGAGAAATGCACAGAGGATAAGTCGAGGACAGGATTTCATGATGCACGGTGAGTTAATGTCACTGGGCATTCGGTTGGACGTGGCTGGGGCATTCAATAGGGCGGAGTTTAAAAGGAGGAGTTTGGTCAAGCCTCTATGTAAAACGGGTGGCAAACCCCTTCATGTAAACACTTAATAGGGCGTCTGGCTTGTTCAAGAGGAGTGAGAATGGCTGTGGCTCTCCTACCACACAGAGGTTGGTGTAATAGCTGTCATGAGGGGGATACTAGGCATCTAATTAACCCCCCTACAACTATCCCATCGTCCAGGGGTAATGGGCAATGTTTCCCTTGAATCAATGTCCTAACAAGGTATGATTGAGGTGGACCGAAGAAGTGTCTGCAGCTATTTGAGAGGTTTTAGTGGGTGTGACTCCCACACTCACCTGCCAATCGGTGTGGACCATCACACCCTCGGCTGGTGCCTACCTACTGGCTGATCCAGCCCTGCCCAACTGGGTGTCAAATCCATATGACATTAGTCAAGTTTCCTCTACCAGGAAATCAGTAACCATTGGTCAGACAGCTACAAAAGAAAAAAAAAAAAATAACCCTTCTTTTGTTGTTTGGAAATATGACATTTTTATTTGAAAATTCTCAGCAGAATATGGCAGAAATCGTATACTCACACACAAAAAAAACCAAAATGGTACATTATAAGGGTTTTTGTTACCATTTCCATTCCTTTAACAGAGATAGGAATAAAAGGTACTGGCGCTGTGAAGAGAGGAGAATCTGCAACGACTGACGTACAACCCGTCAGGATTTGGATAACATTACAATCATTCAAGATGAGACAGGAAAACATCAGCACGACATTGGTGTTGAAGGGGAAGTATGAAAAACCCTGAACAGGTTAAAACAACACACAGAAGGAGAACCAAATGCAACACCATCGCAGTACTTCAAAGAACTCTCCAGGATATTCACAATAAAGAGGTCCCAGTAATGCTACTAGAAAGAAACTTATTAAAGAGGCAAGTAAATAGAATGCAAAACAAACATCGACCTCCAAACCCAAATTCATTGCATAGAATTAAAATTCCAGAGAAGTATAAAGTGACCAGATGTGGAGAATCATTTCTTCTGCATGATTCCAGTGCTCAAGATGACAAAAGAATTCTTATTTACATAGTTATGACAATATTCGATGTTTAAATGCCAGTACCACATTATTCAGTGATGGCACCTTCAACATTGCACCAACATGGTTCACTCAGTTATTTACTGTGTACGGTGTAGTATTGGGTTATACTAAGCCATTAATTTGTGCACTAACAATGAAAAGGCAAAAAGACACTTATAGATATATATACAAGAAAGTACTTGAATCTGCATGGGAAATAAATCTTGACATTAACCTTTCATTGTGCATGATGAATTTCAAGGTTGCAGATAGGAATGCGATTTGACTACTCTTACCAAATGCACAAGTAAAAAGATGCTTGTTTCACTTTTCACAATCACTGTGGCAAAAAATATCTTTTCTGGGTCTAACACACAAGTATACGACAATGCAAAGTAATGCTTGTATGTGTGCATCCATGTTATTTGGACTTCCATTTGCGCCTTTGGAAGATGTAAATGAAACTTTTGAGTACATTGAGAATGCAGAAAAAAATTTAGATAACCTAAAGGATTATGTTGAGAGAATACATGCCCTTGGAAGGCATGGCAGAGGTAGAAGAAGACCAGAAGCTCCAAGATTTCCACCAGAAACTTGGAATGTTTATACATTAGTGCTGAATGGCGATCACAGGACAAACAATGCAGTGGCAGACTGTCATAGCAAACTTTAAAAGCTGATAACAGTAGTGCATCATCTTTCAATTTGGGGATTTATTGAAGTGTTAAAAGACAAACAGCAAAGCAATGAATAAGTTATCACCCAGGTTCCTGGTGGTCACACTCAAATACAACCACCAATTTCAAGACAATACAGACAAAATCAAATTCCTATAACCAAAATTGTTAACAGATATAACAAATATAAAGCCAATAATCAGGTCGATACATATCCTTGAGAGCAATTGCTCATTGACTTAAGAGTAACCCTGCTGAACTTCATGACAAGGAAGAATAAGAATAAATGTGAAATCCAAAAGTCATCACGAATTACAATAAAAATAACGTCAATAAAATTTTAATGAAGTTAAATATTTGTATTATTTACCAAATCATGGACCAAATGTCTCCATGGTCATTTTGGACAAGACCAAATGTCCTGCAAGGCCAATGTATATCATAACATGATTCCTTATTTTATTTTACCAGGAAAACACTTTTTCATGGAGTATTTCTGGAGTTTTATTCATAACGCTCCCAGCGAAATGAAGAGATAGAGATGGTTTCATGATTAAAAATTTTATTTCCAGAAAATAAATCAATTAGTACAACTAAATCTTGACTGAAATGCAGAAGTATCTGACATGCAAGTAGTCAGAAGCATATGAAATCAGGTTCATAAAGAAGCCATGAAATCTTTTATTTTTTATTTTTTTATTTTTTTAATTAGCCCTTGATTTTAATTTTTATTTATTTATTTTTTCCCCCAAAGCCCCAGTAGATAGTTGTATGTCATAGTTGCACATCCTTCTAGTTGCTGTATGTGGGATGCGGCCTCAACATGGCCAGAGAAGTGGTACATAGGTGCGCGCTGGGGATCTGAACCTGGGCCGCCAGCAGCGGAGGGCGCGCACTTAACCGCTAAGCCACGGGGCCGGCCCTAACTTTTATTTTTTAAAATTGAGCTGACAATATATATCAGTACTTATAAAGAACAGTTCGTCATTAAGAAAAAAATAGAACTAAATTTGGAAAGACCAGCAATCATGATGAAAACTAGGTTTTGTTCAAAGTCCCTTTGAATTAGAAAAAATTTTATTGAACATAAATGACATGCATATTTTCCTAAAAGAAATGTGCCTCCTCCCAGCTGGAGCAGGATAATTATCACCATACACATCAAAGGCATAGTGAGCACTAAGTTGCTGTCTAAATCAAGAAATTAAAAGCTGCATGGATAAGTGTCAATTGGCCCCAATATGTTTTTCTTCTCATACAATTAATTAGCAAAAAAGAATTAGCTAGATTTGCTTTAGGTGTGAACACTTGACAAATCATAGCAAACACCAAATGTTTAATGTCTGAGGATATCCTCCATACTCTTTTTCTGTAATGATATTAATGATAAAGTCACAATGATCTTTTCAAAATGCAAGTAAGATCAAATCACTTGATGGTTGCTGCTCACATTTACAGACCTACAGGCTCTACATGAGCTGTCCCATGCATGTTCTCGCTGCATCTCCACCTCCCCATCCCTCCCTCAATCCCTCCCTCCTCCTCCAATCTACCCACATAAGTCTTCTTGCTCTGCCTCAAACCAGCCAGGGTCATTCCCGTCTTGGGGTCTTTACATGAGCCCTTTTCCTAGACCTTCACCTACCTCAAGCACCCTTCCACCCTTCAACCTCCTGCTCAAATTTCACTCCCTCCAAGCGGTTTTCCTATCTTGAGCATTGTTCTATAATAAGTCCACATGTTACCATGTCCTCTCCTGTTACCCTGTTTTATTTTCCTTTCTAGCGCTTATCAGTAGCTTAAATTTTCATTCATTTGTTTGTTTCCTTCACTAAAATGATAATTGAGGTCTTATCTTTCCTCTTTACTACTAAAAAATATGGTTTTCAAATCTAGTTGTATATTAGAAACATTAGGAATGCCTGGGTGCTATGCATTTCTAATTTAAATAGTCTGAGGTCAGGTGTAGGCATCAGTGTTTCTTGAAAATGGCTAGATAGAAAGATGCCTGGGACATAGGTGAATAAATGAATGAATGATTGACATAAATGAAGACACCTACATCCTATCAAATACATTTACAAAGCAGAACATGTTTTGAATGCTGCATATAATAGTCAGCATTTAATATCTAATGGTCAAGATATCTGTAACTGTCATCTGCTCAATATTACACAATGCAATAACATTTTAGAAAGGCGAAAAGCTTTAAATTGCTCATTTGTTGGGAAAAATAATTAAGTTTTCAGGTTTATGCCACCATAAAAGAGGAGCTATTTCCCATGATTGTGTTCAGTGATAATAGCCTTCAAGTGAATGGTAACTAAACTACTCATGATATATTAAAACTAAGACTGTTATTTGAGCTACTGACTTCTCAATTTTTATAACCAGATAATAAAATGAAACACCAATTTCCACAATAAAATTTCTAGAACGCAGTTTGTGTTTTATTGGCCTGCATTGAAGTAAGCATGTCATGCCTTCCTATTCTTCCAAAAACAGCAGCCAATTGGTTTCCACTTAATCTCCTCCTCCAGCATCCCATCAGATGAGAGTAATATCAAGAGTACAGGAATCAAACATTGTGCACACCCTGACCTGACCAAAGAACAAAAGGGTCCCCACTGCCTTAGTCAACATTAACAATTAAATCTATCTTCCTCTTAAGAAATCAGAACAAAGGTTTCACAGGTGGAAGCAGCTCTTACTGCCAAAGGACTTTCCACGATTTGACACATCCAAGATTTGGTGCCAGAAAAAGCGATGAAAACCTTGGAATGCTTCTAGTAGCTTTTCAGTTAGTAGACAAAATTTTCATTGCTTGAAAATTAGTGTTAAAAGAAAACCTGAAGTTGTCTATTGTGCTCAATCGGGATTCTTGAAAAGCTGTGGTGAGTAGGTAAAGACTTTTGGGATTGCAATTGAAGATCTTTCTGCTTGAAAATTATTAGTAGTTCAGAGTAAAAGCGAAGCCTATTTTGGCCAGAATACATTCACTTGAGTCACGAATGACACTGTATATGAGATCATAACCAGAGAATCAGAATGAACTAGGTAAAATCATCAAAGTGAACCAGTGGGGCACTAACTACATGTTGTCAATCAAAGAGAATTGGAGATCAAGAGGCAGCAGAGCATATTGCCAATGGGAAAACAAAATTCTCCGACATTGAGGAGCTCATATTCCCATTACAAATGTCGACAAGTCTTGATAATCAAGATATTTTTAAAGCAACTACGGTCATAAAATATGGAGCAATCACAAAATAAGCACTGAATGCCTCTACATTTAGCTATCCTCCAACCTGTTTCCTAGTCTATTTACTTACTCATCCTTTTCTTTCTGTGATAACGACTCTGATATATCACCTTGCACAATTCCTACAGTTTTACCAATGTATAAGCAACATCTCAAATTGAGTTCACTTTTCTAAGTCTTACAGTATTATTAATGTCATGTGAAAAACCCAAGTGTTTTCTTTCTAAAATTGTAAGAAAAAAGAACAATCAATTATTTCAGGTCTATCACCTCTCTTCTCTTCCGGAAAGCTAAAGTTAACAGTAAATGGACATCATTTTTTAAGTCATCCTGCTCCTATATCTATAACTAACTGTTAAGCTACCGCTTTTATCAAATAATATAATGACATAGCTTTTTCCATGAGATGAATTTGATCACAACCCAATTAAAGGGTTTGATTTTGCAGGTTGCAGAAGCATGAAGCAAACATGACAAAAGGAAATGCATTTACTAACCTGAGAGAGGAGAAAAGCATTCCAAAAGTTTGGCTTATTAGATAGATAATTTGAGTTAGTAGATAATAGCTTATATCAGTGTTTTTATTCTCATTTTAAGGACTGTTAAACACAATCATAGCACCTTCATAGCATGTATCACTCTGGAGTCTAATTAATTATCACTGACTACATCTATTTTGCTCACCGCTGGATATCCTACATTTGGTACAATGCCTGGCATATTATTGTAACTCAATACATATCTGTTGAAGTAATAAATTAATGTTAAAAAATAAATAAGGAAGTGAGAGCAGGGTGGTTGCATATCAGTTCACAGATATTTTGAAATACATATCTGATGATTTTATATATTTCTTTGTCATTCAAATCCAATTTAAAATATTAAATTTTTCTATGAAGAAAATTATAATTTATAAACCTTCTAATGCTTCTTTATAATTGTCATATATTATGTTGGCATTTTTTTTTTAAGTTTTTTTTTTTTATTTATTTATTTTTTCCCCCAAAGTCCCAGTAGATAGTTGTATGTTATAGCTGCACATCCTTCTAGTTGCTGTATGTGGGACGCGGCCTCAGCATGGCGGGAGAAGCGGTGCGTCGGTGCGCACCCGGGATCCGAACCCGGGCCGCCAGCAGCGGAGCACGCGCACTTAACCACTAAGCCACGGGCCGCCCCGATGTTGGCATTTTAAAAAAATCAAAAGGAATCCTTGGTTATCTTCTCAAAATAAAAAGAATCTAGAAGCCAAAAGAACACAGTTGACTCATTACCCACTATATAATTAAGATGTTAAACTGATTACATTATTTTTTAAATGTGTCAGTTGCTTGATGTTTTCTGATTAGAAATGGTTGTCCAATGTTCGTGCTTTTAATTAATGAATATTACAAAGGATAGTTTCAAACACAACTGGTATTTGAAATAAGCTTATTTTTCTTTAATTTCCTTCATATAAAACACTATGCATGAATTAGCCAGTCTTAAATTTTATAATGTACAGATTGTATTCTGATATCATTATAAATATGTCTCCTAAAAAATTGGTATTTTGGGGCCGGCCTGGTGGCCTAGTGGTTAAGTGCACATGCTCCACTTCGGTGACCCGGGCTTCGCAGGTTCAGATCCCCAGTGTGCACCAATGCACCGCTTGTCACGCCGTGCTGTGGCGGCGTCCCATAGAAAGTAGAGGAAGATGGACACGGATGTTAGCCCAGGGCCAGTCTTCCTTGGCAAAAAGGGGAGGATTGGCAACAGATGTTAGCTCAGGGCTGATCTTACTCACAAAAAAAAAATTGATATTTTATTTTTATCATAATTTTTAAGGAAATAAGAAAATATCAGAAAAACAACCATGGAACATATACACAGATCCTTTTTATTTATTTGTGATTTTATAGCTTTTCTCTCTCAACTATGTTTTTTTTTGGGATTCTATGATTATTCTTGAAGATAAACATATCATTTCTATCCTTTTTTCAATCGCCTCAAAAATGGTTAACTAACAATCATTAACCCTAAATTTAGTATTCAGTGGAAAATAGCTTCTTAGCCAATCAGGCAAATTTGGTGCTGATTTAGTTTTCAACTCCATGTATTAACTCTTAATTTTACTATATTTATCATCTTCCTTCTGTAAGAAGCAACTCTGTCAGAACTATAATAAGCAAGGAGTTACTCAATCTTTACCCCAATAATTTAAAAAAATCTAGATTATTAATATTAAATTTTTTTTGGTTTCTTATCTCTAGTTTTAATAACATAACTGTTTTCCTCAGATAGTTCTATTCCCTTTCTTTTCCCTTTACCACAATTTGCATGATGTTATCATTGTCACCAAGAAATATTTGTCTTAAGCCACATCTATAAAAGGAAAAAAATATACAGAATGTAATCCTTCTTGGTGCCAAGTTTGTTCTTTTGTTTGGTTCTTCACAAAGGCACTAGCCTATCTGAAACACAACCCATGAGTGTGATCTGCCACCAAAATGATCCCCCAAATAGATCCCAGTATACACATTGATCAAATGTCTGTTTCTAATCTACAACTTATAACATTAATTCATCTTCTCGGCTGATCTTATTGGCTGAGCTTCATCATCTGCTTACCAGCAGGAAGATCTTGAATAAAATTTACTAAGATATAAGGCTATAAAGAAGCCTTTGAATTTTGATAAAATGAAAAAGTATTTTCTCCATATTCAGAACCATACTGTCCAGACTTAAAGCCTGGTTAAAGAGTCAGAAATTTTGTTCAAATCATACAATGTATCAGTGATATGTAACTTTATATTCATGAATCTAGGATAATGATATCAACATGCAAAACTAAGAGACCATGATTCATCCATGATATGTATTTATTAATGTAATTTTACAGTATTTCATTTTATTTTATTTTAAATGAAAAGTAAAAATTTCCAGTTACTATTAAATACAAAGGTTTAGCAAAGATTTTATTTATAACTAGGAACAAATTTCTGAAGCCTTTGTGATTATAGCTAAGTTGTTTTGCAAACATCATTTTGAAATTCTCTATGACAATGCCTTTTTCTTTAAAAGTTATTTTAACTTTTTTGAAGTGGTTTATTGTTTACATGTATTTGAATATTTCTACATGGACTAAAATTGTTACTTAATTAAAATTATTACTTTAATATCGATATGTTTAAAAATAGGTCTATTTTCAGAATGATAAGATTCCACAAATAAAAACAGGAAATATTCTCTTTAAATAATATTTTAATCATTTTTAAAATGTTACAAAGCTATGCACTAAGATTATACAGTATTAAAATGTATTCCAAAGGCAATTTTTTAAAATTTCATCACTGAAAGCAACTTATTACTCTTACTTGGCCTAAAAAGTTATTTGTCTGAATCCCTGACAAGGTCTCCATTCTATTTTCTATTCTCTCTTAGTGTGGGAGGTTTTTTGGGGTCCAAGTGGTTCACAGGCTATATAGATATGTTCCAAGAAGTCCCCAGATTGCCTAAAATTGTATGCAATATGAAGTGTATATATGCGTATATTGATCATAATGTCAAAAGGGCCTATGATCTCAATATGTTAAGAATTGCCACTTAGCATTTATTGCTTCCTCAGTGCACAAGCTGATGTGAATTTGTGAGTGGCCTAAAAACACACCTACATACACAAATACCCACAGATTAGGAACATGGATTAAAAGACTTTAAAAATATTTCACTTAGTTTCTGATTTAACATAGATAAATAAGTATATGCAAATAAACTGTCAAGTACAGTAATAACAATAGCATACTAAAGTACAAGAGTCATAGACAAAAACTCCTTGGGGAATACCCTAGTACACTTACCTTGCCCTGCTACAACAATGGGCCATGTTAATGCTTTACCAATACATTGCCCAAAGTCGGAGAATAGTTCTTACTTTTTGTGACAACAAAAATCTCATTGGCTGCCTAGCTTGAGAGAACCAAACAAGAGAAACAATCTCATTGCCTGACTAGCTTGAGAGAACCAAACAGAAAACAAATCATAGGGCATCTTTTGCAAAATCAAGTTTGATTAGGTATTTTGACAAGGAAGGAAGGAAAGGGGGGAGAGAGAAAAGGGAAAGGAAAAGAAAGAAAAGGAGAGCAAAGGAAGCAACATTTTTCATCTATATAAATAAAAATAAGACCTACTTTAATACAAATTAGGCTTTTCTCAGGTTTACAGAATGGAATGGATCTTGCACGGTTGAATTTTTAAACTATGTTCTGTTTGTACTCTTTTTTTTTTTTTTTGATGAAGTACTTGCCTATTTTATTTTTGTTCATCAGCCTTTTATATCAGTTTTTTATTCAGTCGTTTGGAGTGGGAGGTGGTGGGAAGGGCTGTCTGTCAAGGCTCCTTTATTACAGACAATTTTCTTATTTGATAACTTCATGTGATGTTCATTCCTGTGTATCCTTTTTAACTTCAACAAATTTGTGCTTGAATGAAATATCAGAGTAAGATATCTTAAGACTAAAATAATGTATTTTTTAAGTTTCTAATTGCAGTAAAATATACACAACATAAAATTTACCATCTTACCCATTTTTAAGTGCACAATTCAGTAGTGTTAAGTATACTCACATTGTTGTGCAACCAATCTCCAGAACTCTTTTCATCTTGCAAAACTGAAACTCTATGCTCCATTAAACATCAACTCCCCATTGCCTGCTGCCCTCCCTTGCAAGCCATGCTGAAAATAATGTATTTTTAATAGATGGAAAAGTATGAACTCATTGAGGAAATGAACTTCCTAAAATACAGTTTGTATTTCTTCCAAGTATTCACTGGATAGAGGTCTTTCCTCAAATATATGTTGGTTATTGGCAATATCGCTTCATAATTAGCACAAAAACATTACGTTGTTTTCCAGACATCAGTGGCACCTGTGCATTGGGAGCTATTTCCAGTAATAAGGATGATTTCACACAACCTGCCCACATTTTTTAAAATCCTTACTAATAACATGAGATAACGATAGAATGCCAGACACTGTTTTGTGTGCTTTACAAATATATCAGTTATTTTATTTCTGACAACAAGTACATGAGTAAGTACTAACATTACCACCATTTCACAGATGGGAAATTAAAGTGAACTATCAGCCTATTTTTGATGGGTTCATTGTATCATCATAAAAGTTTATAGAGTCACCTTAAGTATGGGAAAATATCTAAACATAAAAGGCTGATGAACATGTTGGTTTCCATTTTTATGTTGCCAAAAAGGATTCTTCCTAGGGTCCAACGTGATAATGATTTCAACACGTGCACTTGTGATCTCTCATTGTAGAATGAGATGCTCATAGACTAGGAGGAAAAAAGTCGAGTCAATCTCTGTTCCACTGCTTCCTAATTGGACAACTTTGGACAAACCACATAAATATATCCTATTCCTAATTGGACAACTTTGGACAAGCCACATAAATATATCCTATCTACAAAATGGGCATATCCTCACGTGCCCTGCTTCACAGAGTCTGTGCGTGCACATATGTGTGTATAGAAGAGAGAGAGAGAGAATACGACAGAATATGCAGACAAGGACTTTGTTAACCACAAGGTGTTCTAAAAACATAAGATAGTATCGTGATTATTAGGTGTAAATGGGCACTTAAGAACACATAAGAAGACAGTATCAGGCAGTATTTACAAGTGTAGCCTATGGATCCAGAGTATCTAGCTTAAATGCCAGTTGAGTGGCCTTGCAAATTAATCTCTGTGTCTCATTTTCTTCATTTCTAAGGTTAAAATAGTATCAACATGGCTTGTTGTGTGGATGAACGAGTTAGGACAAGCAAAATGCTTAGAACAGAGCCTGGCATATAGTGAGTGCTTGGTCAATGTTAGCTTTCATTTTTTATTTAGTATTTCCTATTACTAATTGCAGTTTTTCCTACCCCTATCAAGTCTTTTCCTATCCCTATCAAGTCTTTTCCTAAAACAATTCATGTAAAGGATCTAGTAAAGCATTTCTACCTAGTGAACAAAGAATGTGAGTATGATGCTGTACTCCTACTCACTTATTACCTCATGGATTTTGCCAGGTTAACAGCTTATCACAAGTCTGCGCACACAAAAGTAACTCGTCTCATGTTTCTGCTAAAACCTTAGCAATCAATTGAAAGGGAAAAACCAAGTTTATTTAACCGGTTTTATTTAAAGTAAAAATATGTTATATGCCAGTGTTTTCTTGTTTTGTGAATTACCAAATTTCTTTACCTCTACTTTGGATCATTTTCTTGGAAGTTCAATCTATAATTACTGTAGAACTTAAACATCCATACACTTTTGTCCTCTTTTCCTATTTCATTTTCCTATTTCAGCTTCTCAACAGTGATGCTGAAGATTGAAGTTATGCATTTGAATTGAAATTTTACTGAAACATTAATTTAAATGCATTACTATAGGGAGACCATGTAATTTACTATCCAAATTGGGACACTTTAAGAGTGAGAAGAGAGCTAACGAGATAGGGTAGTAGGACAACTGGTACAAATGCAGATTATCCCTGGTCAGTAGGGATGCAATGTTACCCCAATTGAAAGGGAGGGGATGGTTAAGAAAAATTTAGCTAGTAGAAGAAGCAAGCTACCTTCTTCTTTTCCCAAAGCCTTAATTTCTCCACATGGAGCTTCAAATGTAGTAGACATGAAGTAAATATTTGTGGAATAAATGAAGAAATAAATACATGAAGTATGTACAGGAATTCTCATGTGAAATGACTGAAGGGGGAACTGACATGACTATATCAGTTACACTTTGCTCTCATAGTATGATTATCTTTAGGAGTCCAAATTGGTGGGACAGGGTCACACGATGCTAAAAAAAAAACACCAGTTGCATATTACAGATTAGAACACACTCATGCAAATTTTTAATATAAATGTTTGGTCTTTTCTTTTTCCCTACTTATCATGAGCATCTTTGGCTATAACCTCCAGAATTTGTGAAGTAAGAGCTCATGCTTCTCTGCTGTAAGGTGCACTTCAGTAAAAAATGTTGGATAAATGATATACTATTGGAGATTTGGAGGAGGTACTAAAGCCCACAACCCTCCATAGTGACTCCTGGAAGTTTGGGGTCAGAAGGTTTGTATTTTAAGTCCTAGCTCCACCACACATGGTTTTGGGACCTTGAGCAATTCACAGGACCTCTGCTCATATTTTTAGCTGGCAATCTCAGTAATTTTTACCATTCCCTCCCCTTCATTCTGCCGTAATCAATCTTTTACCAAGTCTTATTTTGCATCCCTCAGAAGTTATCTCCTCATCACTCTTGTTTTCTACTCTTATTAAAATTACTGTTTTCACTTTATATCTGCCTTACTACAAAATATATCTTATTCGTCTTCTTTCCTTTCAGTCTTCCTCAAACTATATTCCATCCTCTGCATTATGTATTTTTTTAGAATTAAATAGAACTTATCTGGGAACCTTCATACACTGCTGGTGATTATGCAAGCTGGTGCAGCCACTATAGAAAACAGTATGGAGACATCTCAAAAAATTAAAAATGGAAATACCATATGATCCAGCTATTCTACTTCTGGGTATTTATCCAAAGAACATGAAAACACTAATTCGAAAAGATATATGCATCCCAATGTTCACTGCAGTATTATTCACAATAGCCAAGATTTGGAAGCAACCCAAGTGCCCATCAACAGATGAATGGATAAAGAAGATGTGGGGCCAGCCTGGTGGCATAGTGGTTAAGTTCGTGCACTCTGCTTCGGCAGCCTGTGGTTCACATCCTAGGCATGGACCTACGCACCATTTATCAAGCCATGCTGTGGCAGGCACCTCACATATACAGTAGAGGAAGATGGGCACAGATGTCAGCCCAGGGCCAATCTTCCTCAGCAAAAAGAGGATTGGCAACAGATGTTAGCTCAGGGCTAATCTTCTTCAGCAAAAAAAAAAAAAAAGAAGTTGTGGTATATATATACAATGGAATACTACCCAACCATAAAAATACAAAATTATGCCATTTGCAACAAAACTGATGGACCTTGAGGGCATTATGCTAAGCAAAATAAGTCAGACAGAGAAAGGCAAATATCACATGATTTCACTCATATGTGGAAGATAAACAAATGAACACATATATAAGGAGAATAGATTGGCCGTTACCAGGGGGAAAGGGATGGGGGAAAGGCAAAAGGGGCAAAGGGGCACATATGCATGGTTATAAATGGAAACTAGACTTTTGACGGTGAACACAATGTTGTCTATATAGAAGCTGAAATAATGATGTACATCTGAAATTTACACAGTGTTGCAAACTAATGTGACCTCAATAAAATAATTGTAAAAATAAAGTAAAATAAATAGAACTTATCAAAAATTTTCCCTATAGTCTGACCTTACTCATGCCAGTCTCTATGTAGAATAACTTTCCCCTTATTCACCGTCATTGTCAAATCCCATTCATTTTTTTAAAAAATGTGGTTGTGTCCTGCCATTTCCATAGTCTCATTATTATCCTTAGTGTGTAGCAACAGTTTAGTTTTCCTAATATCCATTGAATTTGTATTTAGTATTACATTTTCTTTGGAGGTATTCCAAGCATGTTGAAACTCAGCTCTTCTATGAAATTAAGTTTATGGACAGAGCTCATTTTTTATAACCTCTACGATGCCGAGTGTATTCCTGGAAATAATGGTGCATTCAATAAATATTTGCCGACAACTATACCGACAAAATAAGGACAGTTTGTGTTCCAGGTTCATCCATTCTTGTACTGAAAATATAGACTAAAGCAGATGCCCAAATGAATATAACTGTGACTTTTAAAGATCTGTTACAATGAAATATTATTACACGTATTATACTGTAAAAATTAAATTTTAAAAATTAGTTAAGGAAAAGAAATAAAAGACATTCAGACTGGAAAGTGTTATGGACTGAATGTTTGTGTCCCCCTAAAATCTATATGTCGAAGCCCTAATCCCCTGCCCCAATGTGATAGTATTAGGAGGTGGGGCATTTGGGAGGTAATTATAGTACTAGGAGGTGGGGCGTTTGGGAGGTAATTATAGTATTAGGAGGTGGGGCGTTTGGGAGGTAATTAGGTTGAGATGAGGTCATGAAGGCGGAGCTCCCATGATGAGACTAGGGTCTTGATAAGAAGAAGAACCAGATCTCTCTCCACCATGTGAAGGTACTGGGAGAAGGTGGCCATTTACAAGACAGGAAGAGGGCCCTCTCCAGACATCAAATCTGCCAGCACCTTGATCTTGGATTTCCCAGCCTCTAAAACCGTGAAAAGTAAATGCCTGTTGTTTAAGCCATCCAATCTGTGGCATTTTGATATAGTGGCCTGAGCAAAATAATGCAGAAAGGAAGAACTATAACTATCTCTATTCACAGATGAAAAGATCTTATACATTTAGAAAATCCAGTGGAAACAACCAAAAACCTTTGAGAACTAATAAACAAGTTCAGTAAGAAAAATATATAACAATCAATTCTATTTCTATACATTACCAATGAACAACTTGAAAATGAAATTAAAAAAACAATTCTATTTACAATAACATCAAAAAGAATAGCATAAATTTAACAAAAGAAGTGCAAGATGTGTACAATGAAAACTACAAAACATTACCGATAGAAATTAAAGAAGATCTGACTAATGGAAAGATACCCCATGCTCATGGATTGGAAGACTTATTATAGTTGAAATGGCAGTATCCCCCAAGTTGATTCACAGATTTAATGCAATCCCTATCAAAATTACATCTGCCTTTTCTGGAGAAATTGACAACCTGATGGCAAAATTCATATAGAAGTAAAAGGACCCAGAATAGCCAAAACAATCTTGAAAAAGAAGAAAAAAGTTGGAAGACTCACATTTCCCAATTTTAAAGTTTACTACAAAGCTACAGTAATTAAGACAGTGTGGTGCTAAAATAAGGCTAGATGTATATATTAATGGAGAAGAACTGGGAGTCCAGACATCAACCCTTCATTTATAGTCAATTGATTCTCTGCAAGAGTGTCAAGGCAAATAAATGGGGAAAGAACAGGTTTTTCAACAAATGGTGCTGATACAACTGGCTATCCACGTGCAAAAGAATGAAATTGCACCCTTACATCACACTACATACAAAACGTTATTCAAAATGGATTACAGACCTTAATGTAACAGCTAAAACTGTAAAGCTCTTAGAAGAAATATAAAAGTAAATTTCCATGGCCTTGATTTAGGCAGTGGTTTCTTAGATATGATACCAAAAGCAAAAGCGATAAAAGAAAAATACATACATCGGTTTTCATCAGAATTAAAAACTTTTGTGCTTCAAAGGACAACATCAAGAAAGTGAAAAGACAACCCACAGAATGGCAGAAAATATTTGCAAATCATACATCTGATAAGAGAACCACTCAACAATAAAAAAAAAAAAACTGAATTAAAAACTCTACAAAGGATCTGAATAGACATTTCTCCAAACAAGATGCACAGATGACCAGTAAATACTTGAAAAGCTGCTCAATAGCATTAGCCATCAGAGAAATGCAAATCAAAGCCACAAAGAGATACCACTACACATCCTCTAGCACGGCTAAAATAAACAAGACAGACGTTAAAAAGTGTTGGCAACCACAAGGAGAAATTGGAACCCTTAAACATCATTAGTAGGGTTGTAAAATGGTACAGTCACTTTGGGAAATAGTTTGGCAGGTCCTCAAAATATTAAACACAGAGTTACCATATGACCCAGTAATTCCACTCTGAGGAATATACTCAAGAGAACTGAAAACATCTGTCCACAAAAAAGCTCGTACACAAATGTTCACAGCAGCATTATTCAAAATAAGCAAAAAACAGAAGCAACCTAAATGCTGGGCAACAGAACGATGCATAAACAGACTGTCGTATATTAGAATTAGGCATTTGTAGAGCCTTTGTTTCTTTGGCATGTGACAGTTTCAAAACAAAACCAAACTTTGAATGCATTCTGCATTAACTTTTTTTAAGATGAAACATGAACAAGTTTTCTTTTTGAGATAGATTTTAATACTTGCCTTTTTGGTATGAGAAAGTTTATATGAGAAAGTTTCAGTAATTTTCAGCTACTACTGAGAAAAAGGTATTAATTTTCAATATTTGCAAAATTGGTTCATACTTAGGCAACTGTTGCTTTAGATTATTTACTGATGTGAGATAACATACTATAGTCATGTAAGATGTTACCATGGAGAAGCTGCGGTAGGGTACATGGGACTTCCATTTTCACAACTCTTGTGACTCTATCACTATTTCCAAAATAAAATTTTTAAAAAACATCATAACTCCTCATTTTCACTTTTAAGTATTCTGATGTTCTGCTTGCTGGTTTCAGACATTGCTGGAAAACCAATTCAAGGCTTTGCTTTTATATAAACCTCCCTTTACCCACCTTGATGGAACAAGAATTGGTGTTTAGTGTTTATATAAATGGATGTTTAACCTACATAGGTCTTGAGTAATATCAGCAACATACTACATTCAAATCTTGAGGCAAGATTCACAGCATACTCCAGCAATCACTGAATGGATTACACGCTTCAGTGGGGATGTTAGCTGGTAAAGGCGGCACATGGGCTAATGCCCCTGTCAATAGTTACATGTTTCACCAGACAACTTCTTGGCATCGTGGGTATGATATATTAAGTATTAAATGCATATTATTGCCCAACAATATGTTTAGCATTTTTCTTAGATATATTTAACAAATAATATCAGAGAAATAGTTATATTATACTGATACATCTCATAGTATTTCAGTTAAGAGTTTCATTAAAATGAGTATCCTGAAGAATAAGCTTGTCAATTGCTATATAAATTCATCATGTGTTTCTTAAATGTTTCATGATAAATCACTTCTATATTGAATTTTATTTACTTTTATATCTATTACATCTAGAATATTTCCAGGGGGAAAAACTATACTGGCTTCAGTTAATATCAAGTTCCAAAAGTTCCAAGATCTAATAAAGTTCACTTTATTAGATATTATCTATTTTAATTCTTCAATTAAAAACACAAACAAAAACCCTGTGAGAAGAACCAGTCACTGACTGGACACTGCAATTACACTTGTGCCAATTAAAAGCATGAATATATTAAGTTAGTCCACTGACTTTTTGAGGGTATTTAGATAACTATATTATGTAATGCATTGTTTCTAACCGTTAAGTTAATTAATTAAGGAGGCCAGGGCATGGGGTGGCTCTAATGCCCTGAGGGCTTAGGTAAGCAAACCAAAACCTAAGCCAGTAAATGCCTCACTGTTATGAGATCAAAACACTAAGGACAACCAATCACAAATAGCCAACGAGGCTTGAAGCTTTAGCCAATCAATAATTTCCTTACTTTGCTTCTGCCTTTTCTCTATAAAAGTCTCTCCCCAGCTCCTCTCAGAGTGCTCCAAACCACTTCCGGTTTGGTGCTGCCCCTTTGGAATGGATTTTTGCTCAAATAAAGTCTTAAAGGTTTTAATAGGCCTCAGTTTATCTTTGAACATGATAGTTTATCAATTAGAGGTTGTAAGAAACCACAGCAGGAAAAGTAAGAAAACTCATGTGTGAGGAGGCAGTATAGCATTAAACAGGGGCTCAGACCATCCCTGGGGCCGTCCACCTGGGTATGAGCTGTGACACTGTCACTTACCAGTCATATGCACTTGGATAAGTTTAGTTAATCTCTTTTCAATTTTATCAACCACAAAATCCAGGTAATAATAACCTCCAAGGCGCATAGGATAGTAGTGAAGAAAAAATAAACTAAATGTAATTTCTTAACACTGCGTCTGGTTCATAATAAGCCCTCAATATGTTAGCTATTATTACTAGCTTTTCTGAGCCTCGATTCCCTTATCCATATAAGAATATGCCAACAACAATACTTCCTCTGCCTATGGATTAGCTATGTTGTGACTTGAGAGCAATAATATCTATTATAGTGCTTTACAAACTGTAAAGAGCATGCGCTCCCCAAATGTAAAATATTCTTTAATACTGTGACTTACCAAATACTCACTATGGATTATGAAAGATATTGTTTCCTAAAAAACCCACAAATCTGCTCTCATTTGTTTTTTTTTAAGATGGTTAATTGTCCTCATTAGAATTTTGTGTACGCTTGAGTCTAACAGCCACTCACTGACGACTTTGATAAGCGTGTGGCAGCATTAATTGACTCATCAGGAAGTCCCTTTAACCTAAAGATTTCTGCAATGCCTTTGAAAGTTCTTTCTGGGCTCAAGCCAATCATCCCATTATAACACAACGGATCATTACAAGGATTTTAACTCTACCCCAGATCAAGCCAGATCACCTGAAACAATAGAACCCTGACAAAACACTACCAGGACCAGGGCCTATAAAACAGGGGTTATTTCTGTTTTCAGTGCCATGGCTCTGTGTGATTCATATACAGAGCGTATTAAATCATAGCTCTCAAAAAAATAGGCCACATTAAAACTATGCTAAAGCACATGGTCAAAGCAGGAATGATCCCTATTCACACCACGTGCTACGGCTTTAGACTGTAAATTCCAAAGAGCAAGAATAAGACCTCATAGTTCTCTTCGTATAACATCAGATAGAGTGACACATTCAATATATTCAAGTAATATTAGGGATCACTGCTATTAATAAGGATTTGAAAGGATAAGGAGGAACCCTGTTTCAGGAAGAGGGAATAGGACCAAGATACATCAATTTTCTCTCCTCTTCTATAACTTCTCTCCTCCTTTAGTGCCTTCTTTCTCTTTCACCTTAAATAAAATCTTATCTCTACTCTATCCCTTTCCATTCACAGCTAACCTTCTTGAAAGAGTGGTGTCCACACAATATTTGTATTTCCTCACTTCCCACATATTGTGGAAACCACAGCAACTCAGTTTACCTTCACCATTCCATTCTGCTTCTTGGCCTCTGGAGATAGTTCCCTCTCACTGGCCCCTGTGGGATCAAACAAGTTAACTGAGGTGTAGTGAGGTTTCTTGGAGGGATCTGAGAAAATCAGTAAAGTAAAAAGGATCTTGAAAACCACTTTATGGTGCTCTGTTGTGACAGCAGGGGCAAATGGCAGATAGTGCAAACTGCTTAGGAGAGTGGTGTGATGCTAATGATTTAGGAAAATCGTCTTGCATAACTGAACGGAGAGGAGGTACACCTGCTTCACAGCTAGCACCACAAACAGGTCATGAAAACAATAAAGAAGACAATTTTTCAAAGTGTACTTAGTAAGCAAAAAGTGTATTTTTGGCAGAGCCTGAAGTACATAATCTGAGGTTTTTAAGAAGGCAGATATTTATAAGCATTGCTCAGAGTTTTGGCACAAAATTTATTATTCATGAAAAAGAGATCCTAATTGTTTTTATAATAACAAAGTTATACTTTTTTTAAAAAAAGGATTTAACCTTATTTTGCAAGGCATTATCTGTTCAAAGAACCTGATCTTAAACTAAATGTGTGCATATATATACTAATCACATCACTCAATAAGCACATCTTTAAACTATCCAAGAATGTCACTTCCACACTTCATCTCTGACCTACCACGCTCAAGTGAGAGCCGTTCTCTCACTTGGCTACCCAAGTGAGAATGGTTACCCAGGAAAAGGCCACCCAAGAACAGCTACACAACTAGATGACCCAGTCGTCCCAGAAATGCTCTCTCACGGCCTGAAAACAATGGTGGAAATTCTCTCCCCTTATCTCCCAACCTGTGAAACAAACCCTTGGAATTAACAATTTCTCAACCCCACAAAACAAACAGGCACTCACTTTATCATGATTCCTACTGTCTTGTCCTTCAAAGATGGCTCAAATCTTATTTTCTCTGTGAATCCTTTCCCCTGGAATCTTATGTGAGCCTTTTGTAGTACTTTTAAAGCTCAATGAGAAGAGCAGAGGTTCTGAAAACTGAACTCCACTTAACCAGTTCACCACACACCAGATTAACTGACACGCTCCATTAAGATGTAAACCACACCAACGGGTGTCCATCACTAACTGAACACTTACAGCTTCTAGACTTTGCCCCACACGTATTTATTTAAGTAGTTCTGTTCCCACCAATTCTGTTGCATGCTTATTGTAATGAAAACTGTTAGCTGCCTAACAAGCACCCATTCCTCATTCTTCTTTCCTAATTAAACCACAATTTAGTCAGGTATTTGCTCCCCATTGTCCAATATATGTAGGCAACACAGCTATAAAAGATTGAGAAGAAATTATTACACTTTAGAAGGAATTTGCACTTAGGTCACATATAGGTGTCCCTAAATTCTCCCTCCCATTTGATGAAGTAATCATTGGGATGACCGGTAATGGGTATTCTTTACATAAGAAAATCTCTGTAGAAATCCAACCAGCAGAGTCACACTCAAAGGAGAGGCCTTACATGAAAATTTTACAAATAAATGTATTTGTATAAGCTTTAGGTTAAAATAAAATAGTTTAATTAGATATGCACCTTTTCTGTAATTACACTACTTCAACCATCTTTTGCTGATACCTTATCAACAATGCTCCCAGTTATTGTTCTCGTATCATCTCCTCCCCAATATGTCACTAAACTGTTTAAAAGTAAATCTATCTAAAATTGTGTCAAAAATACACATTGATTGCTTTAAACATATATAGATCACCTATCATCCTTGGTCCCTTCCGTTTTTGTCTCTAAAAGTTTGCTCAAAATTTGATGTTCACATTCCTTCATGAACCACCCTTTCCAGGGCTCTCAGCAATCTGCAAGCAGTGGTCATCTCCACATTCATTTTATTCTCTAGAATTTTTTTTTTTCTGTTCTGCTCTGCAGAGGTGCAGAACCTGTAAAAGGCAGAGATTGGAATCCAGCTTTCTTGATGTCTGTTTAGTGTATCTTTGGCTTTTCTCCCTTAGAAGCCCTCAATTTCGGTCAATCATCAAATATTATTATATCTTCTTTGCCGTGTCAATCTTTTGGATTCATTATCTCCTCACTAAATCTAGTGCTATCATTCCATGTCATGATGGAAAGTGCTTTGGGATGAGAATCAGGAGACTCACTGAAATATGTAACAGCTTTTTACCATTTAGAGTCTCTTAAAAATAATTTCAAATATCAAAGTTTCAAGTAATGAGGAACTAAATGTGCATATGTAATAATATATCCTGGGAATAACTGAAAGATGATGATTAGCATATATTTGTACTAGTGAAGCAGCAAAAAGAAAATGAAATTTAAATCTAAAATCTTTGGAGGATACCTTCAGCATTCAGATAATGTATATAAAATAACATTTTTATACAAAATACACTTAAAACTAAATAATCTATGAATTGAAATGATCTGAAACTAAAGTTTGTATTATACTTGTACTATTTTACCTGTTTCTTTAATACAAATGTTCAAAATATGTAGTGGATCAAATAGTGGCCTCCAAAAAGATATCTCCAAGTCCCAACCTCTGGTACTTGTGAATGTGGCCTTTTTGTCAATAGGGTCTTTATTTACAGATGTAATTAAATTAAAAATCTCAGATGAGATCATCCTGGATTTAGGGTGGGCCCTAAAGCCAATGACCAGTGTCCTTATAAAAGAAAAGAGAGGGGGGCCGGCCACGTGGCATAGCGGTTAAGTTTGGTGCACTCCTCTGCAGTGGCCTGAGTTCACAGGTTCAGATCCTGGGTGCAGACCTACACCACTCATCAGCCATGCTGTGGCAGTGACCCACATATAAAGTAGAGGAAGACTGGCACAGATGTTAGCTCAGGGCTAACCTTCCTCAAGCAAAAAAAGAGGAAGATTAGCAACAGATGTTAGCTCAGGGCGAATCTTCCTTAGCAAAAAAAAAACGGAGAGGGAGATTTGATACACAGAGACACACAGAGAGAAAGCTATGTGAAGATGGAAGCAGAGGTTGGAGTTACGCAGCCACTCCAAGAAATGCCAAGGATTTCCAGCCACCCAGAAGCTAGGAGAGAATCATGGAGCTGATTTTCCCTCAGAACTTCCAGAAGGAATCAACCCTGCCAACACATTGATTTTGGACCTTTGGCCTCCAGAATTGTGAGAAAATAAATTTCTGTTGTTTTTAAGCCACGAGGTTTGTGCTATTTATTATGGCAGTCCTAAGAAACTAATACAGGAGCCGGCCCCGTGGCTTAGCGGTTAAGTGCATGCGCTCCGCTGCTGGCGGCCGGAGTTCGGATCCCGGGCGCGCACCGACTCAGCGCTTCTCCGGCCATGCTGAGGCCGCGTCCCACATACAGCAACTAGAAGGATGCACAGCTATGACATACAACTATCTACTGGGACTTTGCGGGGGGGGGGGAAGAAAGAAACTAATACAACATATGATTACTTATATGCGTTTATACATTTTCATTTAAATCCTTTTCACTTCCAAAAATGGACTTTCCGGACCATTATATTAAAAATCTCATGTGTATCTGCTCATACAGCTGAATAAAGAAGCACACAGAAAGAGCTAGGAAAACAAAAACGTTTAGAAAAAATCCTAGACTGAAATAATTGCTGTAAAGAACCACTATGGTATAGTAAAGACCACAGGTCCTAGAGTTAGAATGGCAATTTCTATTCTTAGCTCTATCATTTTTTCATTTATAAGGAGTTGGGCAAGATATTTAACTGCTCTGAGTCACAGTGACCTACCTCATCTGTATAATGAAAGATAATAGTACTCCTTCATTATGTAGTAGTGGGAAAGAAATACGATAATTTATGTTAAAAATTTTGCACATTTCCAAGCATACAGTAAACTTTGAATAAATGTAATCTGTTATTAATTGGAATGAAATGTTTATAATGGATTATTTCAAAATCGATCCTTTAGAGCAGATATAAATTCTAAGACTCCCTGATAAGCTAGCCTGGTCTTTCTCCAGTGACAGTTCTTCTAATTTTAAAGAACCTCACCCACAAAATTGACATTAACTTAAGTAAGATAATATTAAGAATATCCTTCAATTAAGAAGCAGTTATCTATTTTTTAACTAAGATCACCATTTACTTCTCTAACACAGAAAATGCAGGGTTTCTTGCCCCAAGTCACGCCTAATTTTGTTCTACCATTTTCCAAGCGACCGTCTTCTAAAGGCAACCCATCTCCTCTCTTGGCCTCCATGACCCTACATTATCCTGATACAAAAAACAATTATGCAAATCTCTGTCCAGTTCTTTTTAGGCTAATCAATATTGAGTCACACTTGCACAAAATCCTTCTATAATTAATACTCAACATGTGAATGGTACTTCAGAGTAGAGTCCACACTGGAACACTAGAGCATTCATTTCCTGATAAAATCCTAATCCTATAAGTGAAGCATTTATTCTTTTATTTATTTATGTATTCCTTTTCTAAATAAGGACATTGAAGTCCAGAGAAGCCTAGAAAATTGCCTAAGTCACAGGGTTATATTAGTCTAATATACTTTTTCTTTTTAACTTTTTATTATTAAAAAAGTCAAACATATATAAAGTAAACCACATATATATTATGGTTTACTTAATAATATAATATACCATCATGTACTCATTACTTAGTTAATTCAGAAGATTTACTTTCAATTTCTCAAAATGTCCCTCATGAGACAACAAATGTACATCTCCTACGTTAAATATATTAATTTACATTAATATATAATCTAAAATGTGCATCATGTCTTAAGACAGAAGAGGGAAAAGTGACATTCAGAAAATATATTCCAGAATGAGAAATTTCCACCCAAAGCATTCTATCTCTCAACCCATAAAAACAAAGAGCGTATCCCTAGGTGATAACACTCAAGTTACCATAAATGTGTCACCAAAACCTTATTGACAAAGCATGAACTAAATAGGAAGTCTCTGAAAAATCACTGGCAAAAGCAAAGCCTAACTCTGCATAAGCCTAATGGCTATATATGACGTAAAGGAACTTTGAGTCAAAAATCTACTTTTCAATTGATATTCAGAGTAAGCTACTCTTCAAAGTGTATATTGGTACCATGGGGATAAGACCTTTAAATAAGAAAAATGGGGTGCCTCATTTCTCTCCTACTTGTAACAATGAGCAATTTCCATTATAGTAAACCACAAATGAAACCGTTCCAGGAATCAATCACCATTTTCACCTACACAGATCTTGGAAGAAGGATTTCCTTTGCTAGGAGTCATGATGAAGAGCATTGCATCCAAGTGACATGTCAATGAAAAAAGAAAACAAATTTAGCTTTAAATATAAGAATGACTTCAAAGAAATGAAACTGGCAGGAGTTAGGGAAGATTCAGAACTTCAGTACAGAGTAGAGAGATAGTGAAAGAGGCAGAAAATGGAAAGTCATTTTAGAGAAGTAGCTACTTTTTTAATAACTCTTCAGAGACCAGCCTGGCACAAGTATAGGACAGATGGGGGTGGTGATAATTATAAACATATTTTCACCTCACTTTTGTACAGCTATTAAGAACCACTTCAATTTTAGAAGCCCTTTCTCAGATGCAGCACAGTATATCTCACAAAAGTCTGGTTATACATTTTATTGAAAGAATGACTACTAAACAGACACCAAAAATATCTCTTAAAATACATATATGTTTAGGATTGTGGTTAATCACTGAATACTTGTTTAGCTTTACCAACAAAATGGGCTCTTAGAGAGAAGTTGTCCAGCGCAATTTTTCTCTTATCAGTGATATATCTGGGAGCCTGGCGAGATCTTAAGTCTAGCGGGAAGGTAGCATCTTTGGACTAGATCCTGCTTTTTAAGTCAAGGGAGGGCAAGAGGTTTCCAGAAGAATAAAACTGAATACTTAGTCTGACTTCCCATGAGTGCGGAAAATAAAGTAGGCTTCTATTACAGGGACAAGTTTACAAATACTAATCTTACAAATAAAAATACAGAAAATAGGTTTTGAAGTAAGCAGTATTTACATCTCCAGGTAATTTTGGGCCACGAATTAACCCAAGAATTTAGAGTTGGAATGCCTATCATAGATTTGATGCTTCTGAGACATAGGTAGTAAATCTCCTGACCCTTACTTTGACAATGACACAGGATTCTATTTTTGTGTGTGTGTGTGTGTGTGAGGAAGATCAGCTCTGAGCTAACATCCATGCTAATCCTCCTCTTTTTGCTGAGGAAGACCGGCTCTGAGCTGACATCTATTGCCAATCCTCCTCCTTTTTTTTTCCCCAAAGCTCCAGTAGATAGTTGTATGTCACAGTTGCACATGCCTCTAGTTGCTGACACAGGATTCTTAAATGCAAACAACAGAAATGCATTCTAGTTAATTTACATAAAAAGAAATATATAGAAAGATATTAGAGACTCATAGAAACTCCATGATGGCCAGCGAACCAAGCTATGTAGTCAGAAACAGCACTGAAACAACAGCATGGAACTGGCCCATGTGCTCAGCACTTCTGCCATCACGAGGCACTCTCCCCAAAGTCCCCTTTGCTAACCAGGATCTGGGCACCAGGTGCTATACAAGAAACTCTGCTACAGCTGCCCCTGTAGATGAATGTAGCAGCCACCACCATTGCCAAAATAGAGTCCATGGTGCCTGTTTCTTGTCACTAATTTGTTACCTGTGTGCGTCTGATTGACAGAGCCTGAGTCATATGCCTGTGTCCTTGATGCAAAAGAGGATGTTGGAAGCAAGTTTCTGGCCTCTAATCTGGGACATTACTCAGAAGGAAGGATATTTCCAAACACATGAAAAGTGGCCAAGATGTTGGAAGGAAGTATCAGAGATGTCAAAGGTATCAAAGACATGAGAACATCATCACAGATCTCCCTGCAGTATCTGCACACTGGCGTTTGAGAAACAGTCTCAACCATTTACTGTAAGTCCACGATCTGGACAGACCAGTCTCTCATCTCATCTCCTGCCACTCTCTTCCCATCAGCCACACTGGTCTTGGGTGGTCCTCCAACCTGCAGAGCTTTTGCAGCTTTAGGATTTCTGCCCCTGAGCCTCCCTCTGCCTAGAACCCTACAACTCTAAATTGTTCGTGGCTGACTCCTGCTTTGCCCTCAGGTCTCAACTTAAGTGTTACTTCCTGAGGGAAGAGTTCTCAAACCACCCTGTCCATGATGTCATCACTCTACTCCAGTCACATTCTTCCTGTCACCCTGTTCTATTTGCTCCATGGCACTCATCTCTATTTGACTTGGTTTTACTTATTTATTTTCAGCCTCAATCACCAAAATGCAAGCTCCAGGGGACTATAGATCTTGTCTATTCTGTTTGCTGCTGTATATTCAGCACCAAGAACAGTGTTTGGCACACATTAGTCTTTCAAATATTTGTTGCATAATGAATGACTCCCAATAAGAGCTTAATAGGATCCATTTTATAAACGTGGAGACTGAAGAAGAGACGTTCAGTGATTTGTACATGATCACACAGCAAATTAGTGATCGAAAGGCAAGTCCTTGATTCCCAACTATGCAATTTCCACAAAGAGAAAGGTGCAAGCAGTTTCAGCTGCTTCTTACAGGGAAGAGTAGAAAGAACACTGATTAGGAAAAGAGCATGAACTCTATAATCATGCATTCCTGAGTCCAAATCCACAGATCTAACATAAGTCTCACAGGTTTTTTCAGAGAATTAAATGTGCCCATATATGTATATTATAAGTACACATTATTCTTGTAACACCTGACATGTACAGGTGCTTAACCATTGGAAGCTATAAAAATTATTGTTAATTTATGAGTAATGATCCATGACTGAGTTCACATTCTCTTAATAATATGCTAAGAGAGACACATCCTTAACATAACCTAAATCAGAGTCCTCGTGTATAAAATGAGAATGTTCATTCTTTCACGAAACTAAAATTTACTGGGAGTCTGCTATATGCCAGGCACGTGTTATGCACAAGTTGAAGTCTCCAAATTTCTTCCTGGCTATTAATGCTAAGAGCATTTCAATCTCTTATCGCCATCTCCAAAGATGATCTTTTGTCACTGTAAACCAAGGGCAAAAATAGGCTATTATTTTCACGTCTTTCATTTATTTCAAGGGATTTATTGAGTCAAACACTATGCAAAGTACTGGAGACACAGAAGCCATTGAAAAATAACCCCTGCCTTCAAGGTATTGTTTCATGAGAGAAACAGACAAAAAGAATATTAGCAACAATGTGATATATACAGGATGCTACAGGATCCCAGAAGAAAGATACCTAACCTAGACTGTAAATTAGAAAGCGCTTTTTAGAAGTGATGCTGAGCAGAATACCAGCTGAAGGATGAAGAGGACTTAACCAGGGAGTAGAAGAAGGGGTCAGTCCTGCCCAGCAGAGAAAAGAGCCTCTACAAAAGCCGCATGGAGAATTTAAGCATGGCACCTCTACGAAACCAAATAGTTAAGGCAGAGTAGGGTCGAAACAGTACCAAGAAGAGAGAATTTCAAAACAGGGCCTGTCCCCAATCCCCTTCAAGAATGCTAATGCCACAAATGATTAATCCCCCTTAATTACTTTGCTTTTCTTGAAAAAGGGAAAGTGTTCCATTAATTACTATAGTACCTCTTTAGTCTGGCACTAATCCTCAGTTTGGGGTTAGAATTTATCATATTTTTAAAATATATACGTGTGTATTAAACATTATATTTTCATCGAAGCTCAGTTTTGTGTTTTTCTTTAATTACTTTTATATTAGCAACTTTCCTTACAGGAATTGTCTTTTGCGTCTTTCTCTGTGCCTGGAATGCCTTCAAGTCACCTTCCCTTGGCAATTTTCTCTTAATTCCTCCAAACAGCATTTTTCACTTCCTCCCACAAAGTGACAACACTTTCTACACTACTTTCATTATAGCTCTTAGCAAATTGCCTTTTAATAAGTTTCTCTCTGCAAGACTGAGCTTCTGGAAAGAAGGTTTTGATCTTTGTATCCCAAACACGATCTTTCTTTTTTCTAATAAACATTTGTAATTTTCGAAAAGCTTTAGATTTACAGAAAAGTTGCAAAGGCAGTACAAATAGTTCCCTAGGGATCTTTTTAAAATTCAGACTCTGATAAGGTAGGTCCAGGAAAATCCCGATCTTCTGAATTGCTAACAAGCTTCTACCTCACGCGAGGCCAGGGACCATGCTTCTATAAGGGATATGTCAGACAAATTAGGACAAAGGTTCGCCACCTTGGCTGCAAATGGGAATCGCCTGGGAATTTTATTTGTTTTAAGATACCAATGCCTGGGCCCATCCCCAGAGATTCTAATTTCATTCATCCGCCATAAACCCATGAATCAGTATTTCAAAAAAGCTTTTCATGTGATCCAATGGGCAGCCAAAGTTGAAAACCACTTGCCCTCCTAAGTTGTCGGACGCCCACAGGCTCTCCATTTCCTTCTCTGTAAAACAGAAATAATTACAAGTATCTGATAAAGCATCATTGGGACGAAATGAAACAGTGAAAGTCAGCACCAAATTCAGTGCTTATTAAATTCTAGGTTCTTGAAAACGTTAATTACAAGTTCTGACAGGCAAAAGGACATGTAAATCCACACTTCTCATCAATAAACCTTTGAGAACATTCTTCCTAAGCTGTCTTCCCAGGGTTGGACTGCCCTCAGATCCCCAGCTGTCAAAAGAACATTTAGAAGGGCAGGAGTTCACAGTGCTAGGGTAGAGTAACTACAGAAATCCGCTAGTCTTTAGGGAATGTGGTCTGAGTATGCTTTGATTAATTCAGCAGGCTCCACAGCTGAGGCAGGAGCACGAGGAGTCCCTGCCCGTGTGGAACAGAAACAGCTTTGTATGGGGACAGTCCACAGGGTGGCTAGAGGGGTCTAAGCTCCTTATTCCAGAACAATGGGTGGTCACATCCAAACTGCAGCTGGTCTTAAGGAGAGACCTCGGAGAAGCATCTGGTTTCAAGCTGCTGTTCATAGGCTTGAGGGCAAAGCTCCTAACAAAATTCAAAGACTGACAGTATGGTCATTAAAATTCAAGCAAGAGGACACTAGTAGTTGTAAAACTACACGTCCTCTACATGGGCTTCTTCTAACATACAGTCATTTCTCCAACTCTAAGGAATACAAAAGTCACTGCTTTTAACAGATGCTGAAGGTTAAAGAGTTGTCTTTTCTTTAGGTTCCTCAATCAATTGTTTTTATCCGACTAAACTAAGGTTAGTAGGTTCTTGGAGTGATTAGAAAAGTGTTTACAGACTAAGAGATGCCTTACATAATTACTATTCCCTTTGATTTAGAAAAGAACAACTACAAAGAGAATTAATCCTGGTTTAACCTAAACCAATTACTAAGTATTTAGTAACAAATAAGCATCTTTGCCCAAAATATCGTCACCTACTTAAACAACTGGAATACTGTTCACTATCAAGACTTAAATTACATGATATTTTCCATGGCTGTTATCTCTATTATCTCATAACCTTTGAATAATATACTTTAAGAAATAACGAGTGGGCATTTATACAGTCACATGTATGTACGGAGGGATACTCATCAAGTTGTAGTAGAGGAAAGGAAGTAGACTTTTACATTTTACTTCCAATTCTGTACCTTAATTTTTTTATAACGGCATATGTTACTTTTAGAAAGTACATTAAATTTGCTTTGAAGATACAGGGCATCTGTCAGCAGTCTCCGTTTCTTAGTCTAGATACAAGAAAATTACTTTTGCAAATCAACAGACTAGTATATTGCATTAGTAGCTACCATTAACACACGGAAGATCACTTAAGCTCCTTTAGAGTCTTACCTCTTATGTAAAATTATCTAAATCAAATTTGAAACAGCAGAATGGACCATAGAGATCATATGCTTATCCCGTCCTTGTTTAGTAAATATGCATGCCATTGTATCTAGCCATTCGGGTACAGCAGCTAACTAAACATTGTCAATTAAATAATCTGCCATCAACGAATAGCCAACATTTCATGAAACTTCTCCTTGCTCTCACATCCCTCCCTTGCCCAAATGGTTCATTCTTGGCATGATTTTCTGATTTTTCTAAAAGGTATCATCTCTCTCACAGTTATCTCAACATTTACATAGACAAAGGGGGAAGTACCACCCAAATGAAAAATTATGAAACTACATATAACAAAGACTTTCTGGGACACAATAAGTTTCTGAGACCTAGAAATGCTGGAATTAAATATAAAGATGGGCAAATGGAAAACAATGTCCAGATGGTGAATTCAGATATTTTATTTCCTTCTATACATGCCATGTGCTTTTTGCTCATTCTATACCATGGGAGAGTAGTAATATTCTGATAGCCTCCTCTCTTCTACTATGCAAAAATGGTGCTAGAAGCCAAAAAACTAGGTAAGTCTACAAAAAACTAGAAGTCATGCCAGACTCCTCCTTCTTCACCATCTCCAGCCACCCCTTCCAATCTATCTGCCACACCACTGCCACAATTAAAGCTGATCAAGTTACTCGTCTAAATTCCCAAATTCTTTAAAATGGCATATAGATGCTCTGAGATTGGGCTCCTGTCCACATTACCTCTTGGAGTTCTCTCGTGGTAGCCAGCCCTCTAGCCATATCAAATTACTTACAGTTTCCCATTTATAACACACACCAGATTACATTTCTACAGCTTTGCATATGCTTCTCAAGGAAAAATCTCCACCACCAGCCCCATCTGCTTAGACAAGACTGCTCCTCACTTTTCAAGACTCATTTCATTCAACAACTCTTAAGTGAAACCACCTCAGAGCTTCCCAAGAAGAAACAGCTCCTCTCCTATGGTGCCTTTGCTTCCTCTACTATAGTAGGAATTTGGTACACAATTTTTTCTTTATAGCCTTAGTGAGTGGCACAGATCATAGAACATAAATGTTTGTTGAAAGAACAAATGAATAACTGATGAAATGACCTTGGACTGAATAATGAGATGACTACCAGTGCTGGCCATCATCCTCCCTTTAGAGAAGATCAGAAGAGTCAATATTTTTTACCAAAGGACCTTTACTCTAATGTGTCCTGAGAAGACTCAGGAGCAATAAGAATGTTGCTAGACTAAAGAGATCTCTTTCATCCTTGCAAGTCTCCATCTTCTATAAAAATCATCTTTGGGTCGGCCCCATGGCTTGGCGGTTGAGTGCGTGCGCTCCACTGCTGGCGGCCCGGGTTTGGATCCCGGGCGCGCACGGACGCACCACTTCTCCGGCCATGCTGAGGCAGCGTCCCACATACAGCAACTAGAAGGATGTGCAACTATGACATACAACTATCTACTGGGGCTTTGGGGGAAAAAAAAGAGGAGGATTGGCAATAGATGTTAACTCAGAGCTGGTCTTCCTCAGCAAAAAGAGGAGGATTGGCATGGATGTTAGCTCAGGGCTGATCTTCCTCACAAAAATAAATAAATAAATAAATAAATAAATAAATAAATAAATAAATAAATAAATAAATAAAATAAAGAGCAGATCAAAAGTTTAAAAAAAATCATCTTTATGGTAAGTAGTAGGGGTGATAAATTGCTCATTAAAATTTATTATTTTTAATGATAAAAGTAATATATAATCACTGTGGAAATATTAGAATGTAAAAATAAGTAAAAGTATAAGTTGTCCATAATCCCAACAACCAGAAATAATCAACCATTGATAACATTTTGAGGATATCTTCCTAAATTGATTTTTATACAAAGATTCTATTATATAGAAAAATAGAGTCATATTATACAAACTACTTTATAATTGAATTTTCCATTTCACGATATTTTGTTGTTATAATCATGATCTACAATTATAATCACATGAAATGCTTATTAAAAATGTAGATTGTTGGACTCCATCTCTTAATCTATAGAAACAATCTTTGGATAGAGAGTCCTGGAACATTCATCTTAACCCTCTAAGTGATTTTTACATACAGTAAACTTTGAGAGCCACTAACCACAGATGTATGGGAAAATGACAGAAAAGTGAAGGTTTCAAAGGAATTTATTTTGGCTATACACAAGAAAGCATAAGAACTGTTACAAAATGGAATGAGTTATCATCCCAGTTGATGAGCGCCTGGCATTCTGCAAATAGATTTTGAATAACTAGTCTCAGGGATGTGGTGGTCATTCTGTATCAGAAAAGAGGCTGAAACAGATAATTTCTAAGGTCTGTCTCAACTGTAAGATCCTAAGACTCTATAATTAAAGAATGTTAAGGCTAAATTGTACTTCAGAGGCAAAAAAGAATAGTTACCTGGGAAGACAGTTATGGAAGTAGCTGGGTATGTTTTTTGGGCAGTGGTATAGAGGTAAGGCACCTCTCAAAGCTGACAAAAACTTTGCACATAATTGATTAATTTTTTTCTAAAAAAGATTAGCTATTAACTGTTTTTCTAAGACTTTTAAACCGGTGATCCCGTGGCTCAAAAATGTCTTCCTTGGTAGTGCTAACACAGAGCAAGTGAAACCAAAAGGTTCTGGCTGAAACAGTGCAAGGACCCAGGCATCTTTGGCACACCTGGCCCATGGTGACCAGTCTGGACGGGGGTCTTTAGAACTGTGGAAATACCACTAATCTAATCTAACTTCTTCATTTTCCAAGAACCTACAGAAGTTCAGTCTAGAGAAGTTAAGCCTAGAGAGAGTTACGTGTTGTAAATTCACATGGCTAGTTGGTGACAAAATAACTACCCTAGAAATCCACATTTCTGACTCCTAGTCTAGTAGTAAAAATTTCTTTACTACTAAAAATTGCCTTTTATTCAAACTCCTAAAAAGTTAGAGATAAATAACAGAAGGCCAAGTATTTGAAATTTTTACATATAAAGATGCCATATTGTAAACAAATGGCTTAAAATAATTGCATTTTAAAAGTAGATTGATATTTCAAGGATAGCTGCAATAACGTTCCTTATGTTATCTTCTCAGAGTTATAATTTAATTCTCTGTTTGGAAGGAAAATCAGTGATTATTCTCACTTTCTGACATTTAAATAAAAATGCCTTCCAAAAAGACAAATAATATTTTCAAACATGGTCCTTGTGTTATACACACTTTATATGTCTACCTATGAGTTTACATACATAGGTCAGTATTCTAATTGATATGAACATTTATAGGTGCTTATGTTGTATATATGTTAATTATAGAATATACAAGTTCTTTATTTTTTATAAAATATTATTTCCAATCTTGATAATTTGTGTTTAAAGGTTAACCAGACAGACCCAACCACCATATTTACAGTGAAAACTATATTTACAAATACCCAACTAAGGAATTTGAGAATCAACATCTTAGGTAATTTCAATAAGTCTCGACTTTAAATATCATCCATATGTGATGACTTCTAAATTTGTATCTCTAGCCTAGACATTTCCCATGAACTGCCCACTTAATACAGCTTCTTAGATGTATCTCAAACTTAACAGGTCCAAAATCAAATTCCTAATCTTCCTCCCTAAACTCTTCCTCCAATGATTGTCCTCATATTAGAAATGACAGATTCATTCATCCAGCTGCTAAACTTGGCATGACTCTGGACGCCTCTCTTAATATCCTACATCCATCAGCAAATCCTGTCCCCATATTCCAAAATACATCTAGAATTCCACCATTTTTCACTATCTTTGCTGCTATAATCGCCATCATCTTTCTCAATAGCGTCCTAATTGGCCTCCTGTTTCCACCTTTGCCCCCATACAGTCTATTCTCCAAATAGTATCCAGAGTGACACCTTGTAAGCCTGCTATCACCTCCAATGATTTCCAATCTCATACTGAAAATAAGCCCTCTAAGGTGGTCTATGGTCTTTTTACCTCATTCTACTATCCCTCTGAC
This sequence comes from Ceratotherium simum simum, assembly GCF_057802395.1. Lineage (NCBI taxonomy): Eukaryota > Metazoa > Chordata > Mammalia > Perissodactyla > Rhinocerotidae > Ceratotherium > Ceratotherium simum. The sequence goes on along the minus strand of NC_141908.1, from coordinate 65,882,660 downwards.
TGAATTTCCTACTACTCTCTCGCTTGCTTACTTCATTCTAGCTATCCAGTCCACCTTGCTGTCCATCCAACATTCCAAGACTTTTTCTATGCAGAAGGTTCTTGCCCTACACATCTCCATGGTTTTTTCCTCACCTCCTTCACATTTTACTGATAATGTCAAAGCATCACAGATGTATTCCTAATCTAGCATCTATATCAGTCAGAGTCCTAGAAGGAAACGCATGCCACACTAAAATTAAGATAACTGGTGCAGAAATTAACTGCCCAAAGTTGGTGCAATTAAAGGAAAAGATAAAACAATGATGCAGAAGAGCAAACATCTGTTTTACTTGTGAGAACTGAGGGATTCACGTTGGTGGAGAATTTATTAGCAAGTAATACGTTTGCCGATTCTAGTAGCACCTCCCAGGCCACTCCTGAAGAAAAGGCAAAAAAAGTGATCAGGGTAACATATCATTCGGAGAAACAGAGTGGCAAATACTACAAGACATCCTTAGAAAGGTCTTTCACATCTGCTCCTGGTTTCATTGAGAAAAGAATCTCATTCACCGAGGATCCCTATCTGTCTTCATTTTCCCAAAAGGGAAGACGGTGATAAACAAGATTGAGAGAAGTTAAGAGGAATAGAAACAGACAGATTGAGTTGCTGTGGTTTTTGAAATTTACTCTAATCCTAACCCTGGAAACATAACCTTATATACTCTAGTACCACTCTTATAATCTATTTTCTTCCTATTACACACCTTTTTCCTCTGAAAGGAAATCAGTTATGTCACTATAACGGATCTCCAATTTAAGAAGTTATAAAAATAATCTCTGAAAAGGATCTTTGGATTCCTGGGCAAAATCTGTTTGCTATTGGGACCCCATTCCAGATGCTTCCCATTTAGGGGCAGATCCAAGTATTGTGAACTTTGAAGCTTATACAATGGAGGCAGGGGATCCCTTTAAGAAAATGAATTTCAAAATACCACAAACAAATAATTTGACAGTTATCATAAAAATCACATAATCCAGAAAAATTGCATATATTTTCAAATAATTACTAGACATGATTCTATATACTTTTCTTTCTTTGGTGTTTTGTTTTGCTTTGGCTCATACACTTTGGTTGCCTCTTCATATTTCAAGGATTTTATAATATTTTCCACGGAGAGAATAGAAAGAAAATTCAATCTCTCCTCTATCAGAGTTTATCACAGTTTTGTTGTTGTTTCTTCTCCACCAGATGTTTTCTGTGCCAGGTGCTCTAGCACACATGTATATCACAAAATGGCCTCTGGCCATGTGCTTTCCCTCATCACGCTGGGTACGTGGGCTCAGTGAGCAGTGAGAAGATTTCTGGAAGACACTCCTTTACCAGAACAGTAGAAATAACTTAATTATACACTGAAGTAACTTCAAGCCGCATATGGTCATGTGAAATTGCCAATGTTCAATCATCTTCAACCTCCGAAAATGACAATTTCGTATGGCTCACACTAATATATCCCACTAAGCCCAAAATAGACGTATCTCCAATTCAGCATCCTGTTAGCCAGATTCCAAACTTGCCCGTGGCCACTCTAACACACTTTGCACTCAGGGAAGTATGACAGAAGGGAGTAGGAGTGCAAAAAAACCGCAGTCTTACCTGATTATGTCTAAAACATCATATGCACATTTCACATATGATCATGTGAATAAAGCTCAGAGTCGTGGAGAGAGCCTGGGAAAATAAGGGGCCCTGAAGCCGAAGGCCCATTAACTTCACTCTGCAGCCCCAATGCTGTCACTGAAAGTGTTGTCATCTGAGCAGTCCCAGGGAAAACTACAAGGCACATCAGAAAAGCAAACATGCTTCTCTTTTCTCCCAAAGAAATAGTTCCTACATGTCACATACAAATGAGTGCAAATTTGTGGGCATAAGCAGAGCAAGCCTTGTCCATCCATGACCAGATTCAAATAATCCTGTCCAAAAAGATGAAAATTTCTGTGAAACAAAGAGTTCTTTGTTGGCACAGGAATCTCAGTTCCCTGTCATGATTCCCCAGGGCATTTATCAACTGCATGTGCTGTATACCATGCATCTTGCCCTCACGTGAGCACTTGTAAAACACAGCGCCCTCTGATAAAAATGGGCTCAATGTAAAATGTAAACTTGTGGTTTATCTGGAATCTGACACCAGGCTATTTGCTAACTGGCCCTACAGTGAAATAGCTCTCTGGTCATATGCTTTTTAAATCTGACACAAAATGCCAAGCAGAGAACAGAGTTCAGCCAGAGCCCTTAACTCATTTTAACAAGAATCTTTCTTTTTCTGGTTTTACAGATAAGCCTCTCCACCGCAGACTGATGCCTTGTGTAAGCAGATTGTTTAGCTGCAGAATTCTGCTGAGTCAGCAGCACAGTCCAGCAGAACTATGCTGAGTCTACACAACGGCCACCATCTGTTGCAAAGCTTCTAGGAACAGTGTCATCAGCACGAAACACGGTGTCAGCCCTGATAATTAAAGGACTGCTTTGGAAGTTAAAGCCAATGATGGAAACTCATTCCAGAAGGTCATTAACACCTGGCTTCTTTGCAATAATTGAGAACAAATCTGCATAACGATAATAAATAAAACTGTATCAAGTGTTCACTCCATTTATATTTCAAAAGATATCAAATATTATCAACGTGTAGATTCAGATCGGGCAGAACCTCAGCTAACCTTCATTTTTCTCATCTGTACAACAAAGATAATTTCATTTCTTTTGTAAAATTTCAGTAAAAATTAAAGACAATATAGGTAAAGTATTGAGTATTCAATAGGAGATGTACAAAATAATAAAGTACCTGTTATTAAATATTATTAAACTCTTTAAGTTTATACATATTGTATATATAGAAATATTAGCTGTAGACTCAACATGTATAACATAAAGTATAGAAAACTTCAAGCATCCTACCAGGTGATCTAGGACGCTGCCTTGCTGATTCTACAGATTTGAGGAACAAGCTAACAAAAACGAAGCAGGACAGCTGTGTGGGGTACCTCACCATTTACAACAGTCAGCATGTATGAAATGCCTACTCCACTATAGCAGGAAATTGTAAGAAAGTAATAACACAGTCCTTCTGGAATTGTATTTTAAGGATACAGAACATATACAGGTATTACATTATTCTGTTATTTGGAGCAATGGATACAAGAATAATAATGAAGTAAGTAGCAAAACAAAGCATTAGTCTAAACATTCAGAAATCAAGGATCTATGAAGAGTAAGAGCTGAGAAACATTTGTGCTCAGTATATGATTTTCAGACTAAAATCCACCTTGACATGAAAGTAATGACTCTGTGCTGAGTGACAAGGATAGCTAGCGGTTCTACCCCAAATGGTCAACACCATGCCTATGGAAAGTTCTCCGTGTACCACTCCTTCCTGTAGCCCCCTGCCCTGTGACTATTAGTCAAAACACCTCAAAGGTAGATAGGAGAAAGAGCATATATTGGCTCCATTGGTCTACAAATTTTCATAGTGGCCCTATACATTGAGCATAAAAAATTGTAGCTAGGATGAAAATTACTAATAATGGAAAGCAGATTTACCAAAATGCTCTGTTTGATTATCACCACCTAAATCAAACTATAATGTCTTGCTCAAATCATGAACATGGATATTCAAAAACTAAGCAGATAAGAAAGCTTACCAAAACAAACAAGAAAAATGCTCGTCCTCAAATGGTTTAGAAAAAATGCGTATACACATGTATATATAACATATGAACATATTACATACACACAAACATACACACACACATTGAGAGAGAAAGTGAATGATAAGACAAATGAGATAAGATATTAACAATAGGTTAATGTAGGTACAGAGTACCCCCCCTTCAACTATTCTTGCAAATTTATTCTAGATTTGAAATTATTTCCAAATAAAGAGTTATAAAAAGAAAGCTAACAAAAAAAATTTAATCATATAATAAAACGAAATAAAAATGAAATTTCAAGATATTTATTTTTCTTAAAATTCAAGAAAGATTACTCTAATAATAGTATCATCATTATCTAAAGGACCATTCAAAAACAGAAAAGTTACAGTCGATGAATATTGGTTAAGTATAGAAAAATATGGAGTTTTTTTCTTAGATAATTCTCCTGTATATAAATGTGAATCTCTGACAGAACAAAGAAAATCGAACTTAATTCTATTTATCCAGACATAACATGAGATTGAACAAGGCATGAAGTAACAATAGCCATATTTAAATATTTTACTTGTTTTTCTTTTAATATCTCCATTGTATGCAACGCTGCCAGTCTGAAATATAATCAGGAATTGTACTGCATTCTCTAAGGAGTCCACCAACTACAGTCATGACCTCATGTTTCTGGCAAATTTGGATGCCCCAGATTATCCCAAATTAAAGAATATCAACACAATTCGGTATAAGCTACTTTAAGGATATACAAACAGAAGTCACTGCACTGAATTTTGGAAAATATATATTAATAAAAGTTTCAATATGCAATAGCTTCATTTAGTACCAATATACTTGCCATTAATTTCAGTAGATTAGAAGTGAGACAATGCTCCTAAAGGAAATCTTTTTCTGTATTGGTTAAATAATTAAGCTGAGGTACAAACTTAAAGGATCCTAAATTGCTATATTCAGTGTCTTAAAAATTCTAGTTAAAATAAACAGGGATCTAAGGAGGGAGAAGAAAATCCTCATGTATCATTTAAAAGGTTGAATATTATTCTTCTTGAAGAGAGAGCATTGAAAAGCTTTTTGGCATTTTATATATTCACTAAGCAATTATTGTTACAGGTTTCGTTTCAGAATGTTCCCTGGAAAATGATTCAGGGGCATCAGAGACTCTTCAATAAATTTAATTAACAGTACTGACATTCAGTCATTTATTCATTTAGTCCTGAGTAAATACAAAAAAAAGTGCTCAGAGTAACCACAGATACCTCTATGCATGAGCAGCATGAGGGTCCAGGCTTCTTTAGAGATTAGTATGTCTTATAATTAAATCCCTTTTCCTATTTTTGTCATTAGCCCTTTGGTCTAAGTTGAAGACAAATATACTTGGTACTAAATTTGCTATGCAGCATATGTTGCAATAACAAGGTTCCATTGAAGATATAAGGAAGTATAAAAGCAAATTATTACATTCAGGACCCTCACTACATAACTCAATCATTGGATTATTACCAAATTAATAAATCATTTGATATCCTATTTGCAAACATGCTAGCTTTTTTCCTGTCTGGTGATTTGTTGCACAGAGGTAAATCACAGAAGAGTGAGAGACCAGGATGCCCTATTGTCAAATTCCATGCCATAGCAATTTCCCCATTAAAAACTGGACACTGGCATGAGGAATCATAAGTGACTACAAATGGCTCTAAAATCCAGTGAGACCAACTACATTTAATGGGTACATAACAGACTTGAAAAAAATAGGAAAGCAGTGACAGTAAAAGAAACCTTCTCTTTCTCCAATTTTGTACACACACACACACACAAGAAATCTTCAATCTTCAGATATCTCCTCAATCGTGCAATTTCATTCCATTCCTGCTCACAAACTCCTAAACCGTGCACTTTATTGGTGAAGAAAATTACTTCTCTGTGGGTGGCAAAAACATTGAGATTCTTCAGGATATTGTTTGAATAAATATTAAAATAACATTCCTTCATAAATAAGTGGTTATTCATTCTACAAACACTGACTCATTGCCAACTGCAACTTTGTGTGTAAGGAATGGAGTCCCTATAATGTAAAAGAATGGATACCACAACACAGCCCCTACTCATGCCAGTTACACAGAGAACAGGGCAGAAACCAGATATGCTGACTCGAAAACCCATGCCTTGCCTCTACACTGAGATTACAATCTGGCTACAAAAAAAACAAGAAGTACAATGGCAATTCACGGAGAAGAGAGAGAGTGCATCCTGTTTGTGGAGGTTAAAAGAGAACACAAGAGGCCTAAGGTGAGGGATAAAATGTGAGTTGTACCTGGGAAGGAGTGTAAATATTAACAGTCATATGAACTTATTTTGGTTTTCAAGAAGAGTAAGTGAATGAGAAGAGAGGACAGCAAAAGCAAAGGTAAAATCTCCTCGGGGTTCGATGATTTTCCAGTTTGTGTAGAATTCAAGAGTAATGGGAACGTGTGAGGACTGGGGCAGACGGTGGTGGGTAGGGAAAGTAGAGATAAAGAAGTCTTTGCAAAGAGTGAGATTCTGAAGGCTCTGACCCGGGAGAAAGAAGTTCAAAGCTGCAATGAACTAGAGTGAGAAAATACCGCAGGCTGAGAGAAAATTTAAGAAATAATTTCAAGTAACAAGGGAAGAGGTAGTGAAGGCCAAAATTAGGGTCAGAGAACTAGTGGGAATGGAAATTGACTGGCTCTAATGTACCTCTCAGCCATAAAGTCTACATTTTAAGTAAATGTGACCTTTACTACAGAGAGCTAAGCGAGGGTGGCATAAGAAACTTTACTCAATATACATTTCCAAAATAAACCTCCATGAAACAGCTGAAAAAACAAAGGTAGAGAAGCATTGCAGTGTTGTGAAAAACTGAGAAATAGCTAAAGAAATGCCTGGTGAAAGAATAGTTATGAATTTGGAGACTTTTAATACACCATGAATATTATACCCAACCACATGTTATAAACTGTATTTAATGTTGTTCCTGTGGAAATCTAAAATTAAACAAGCTAGAATCAGGTTCAACTCTGTCCTTTACTCTAAGGTATTACTAAAGTTTATGTCCTGAGAATAGAACAAACAAAGAGGCCATATTGTTACTTCCTTTACAGCCCCACCTAACAGCCAAAGCCAACTTCCTCCCCTGTCCCCAAAAGAGTTCTAAGACATAAATGTATTATACTCAATTACATTCTATAATGACTAGTATTTTATAGAGATCACTGTGTATAAAATTTAAAAATAATAAAGTAGAAGAATTTTTGGTCATGTTCTGGAAAATTCCTACTTACAACCTGAAGACTCTGCAAGTCAAGGGGTAAGTTTTATAACTCACAAATTATTTCCCTCAGATCAGTGTTTCCCAAACTGTGGTAGGTAATATAATAGATGACTTTAAGTGATTCCTGAGTAACCTTTTCAGTAACCATTTTTACTTCACTATTTATTTTAATGTGTATTGAAAAAAATATCAACCATAATATATTTCCCTTTTAAATATATCTAAGTTTTAAGAAAGGTTTATTTGAATAAAAATATTAAAAGTTGTACAAGTGATACCCAGATACTTCCAGTGATACAATAAAGATTGAAATATGAAAAACTGTTTTTGCATGACACTGCGCACAGTTTGATTTTAATAGCCATTAAACTTAGTGGTATGAGTATTTTTATCAGAATATTACTTTTTAATAATTTTTACTTGATCTTGAGTTGATAGAGATTCAAGTCTATTACTTTAGTCAGAATTAGTATTAAATATAATATTGATACCTACAATGTGGTTTATATTAGTTTGAAAATAAAGAAAATACTTCATCTTTCTATTGGATTTGCCATTTTCAAATCTTTAAAATTGGATTAGGTAGTTAAAAACAGAAATTATAAAAGCAGAATCAGAAATTACAGATTTAAAGATGGATGTATTGAAAACAGCAAAATAAACTGATACATTAAAATTAATACAATACTTGGATTTCACATTCAAATTTTATCTTGAAAAAAAGTTGTGTTGTTTCCGTAAAGGAAGTGATTTAAATACACGTTGGGAAAAGCTTGACATAAGTAATTCTTTTAAAATAGCCTGTAGTACAAATTTATTTTAAAATCAACAGGAAATTAATTAAACAAGAATATATACTAAGGGTGGAAATGAGAACATTAAGTCTAAAAATACAGGAAACACTGTTTGAAGTAATCTAAATTTCATTGTGAAGGTCAGTTTTTTTGTTCTTGGTCCTTTCTTGGGGGGATGCCAAAATGTTACGTTTCAAAGATAAATATGTCTGAAAACATTTCCTAGTTAGTCCATAGGATAGGATTTTTATTATTAAAACGCTTTCACTGAGTTTTGCAAATTTTAGATAAAACATTAAAACTTTAGTTTATGTTATTTCAACTTAAATTGAATATTACATTCACATATTCGAAGATAAAAGTTGAGGAATTTTGTATGAAAAAACCCATAAATATTTAGACTTTACAATGACACATCCATTCTGGAAGATCCTCTTTTTTTGGTTTAACATCTTCTTGGAAAACATGTTTATACATTGCATTGCAGTAGCACAAATGCATATATTTTTTAAAGTACAAAGAGTTAAAGTGCTGAATGAACTTTTGTCAAGGCATAAGAAAGAAGGCCCAATTTCAGGTTACTGATATTCATAAAGATAAGTGAGGACATTTCTTTCAAGTAGAGAGGGCTTTCCATCGGCAAATATTTTCATATTTTTTTCTATCTAACTGCGCAGCAAACACATATCTACCTCTGAGTTAAAATCAATTACACCTATATGGAGTGAAGGTTTAACAGTGCTGTATTTATCACAATTATACTGGCACTTCAAAACATGTTATGGACTGGTTTAAGGGATAGCTACTCATCCTTGCAAAATATATGCCAGAAAAATATCCTGAGTTTAGAAATGCCACTAGACAGACCATGGTTCTCACAGGGGTGATTCTGCACCCCCAGGGGACATTTGGCATCAACTGAGGATGGTTTTGCCTCCCTCAAGGACATTTGTATCAACTGGGGGTGATTTTGCCCCCCAGAGGACATGTAGCAACATCTGAAGATGTTTTCGGTTATCACGACTGTGGGTGAAGTGCTAGCACCTAGTGGGTAGAAGAAGGGACGCTGCTAAACGTCATACAATGCACAGGACAGCCCCTTTCCCCTCCAGACAAAGAATGATCTGGCCCATGTCAATATTGCTGCGGGCTGAGGAATCTTGTACTAAACACATCACCATCAAGCATGCTCCAAAATGTTAGGGTGGAAGATAGGAAAAATACAGAAGGTCAAATGAGAGGGAAGACGAGATAAAAGAGAAAGATCAGAATCAATTAAAGAAAAATCTAAAGTTTTCTAACAAGCATTTACTGTATGGCTAATATGAGAAATGCAATGTGGGGCCAAACTAGTAATGATCACAAACATACAAAAAGAATGTGGGCAGACTTGACGAACATTTATAAAAGAAAAAAGGAGACCTATTTTCTTAAGCTACACGTCTGGCTTGTTGATGAATGAACTGACTTTTATACAATTATTTTACTCTCTCATGAACACATTTCCTGTTCCTCAGAGAGCTCTGCCAAGAAAATGCTAGAGTACCTGAAGGAGATTCACACTGGGCAGCTGGGCTAACTACTAGAGTAGATTGTCCAAATAATAGTGATTTTGGGCTGTACAAATCAAATCTCTTTAATTCCAAAATATGTTGATCTCCCCCAACCCAAGTTAAAAGAATATACATTATGATCTCATTTTTTATTTTTTAACATCAAGGTGTATATGTTTGTAAATGGATAGTATTTGTGTTGGAATGATGCATACTAACTATTAACAGTTTTTATCTATGAGGGGCTTGGGTGTGAGGGGGGCAGGAAGGTAAACATTCTTATTTTGCTCTCTAGGTCCTGGGAGTATTTGAATCTTTTGTAATAGGAAGGCATCCATGTGTAATAACTTTTTTTTTAAAGAATGAGTTTTCCCAAAAGCAAAATGCAAAAATCCTACTATAGTCTGTAAACATTTAATACAAATATCTTGCTTTATATGAGCTACAAATTGTTTAAAAGTTGCAATAACAGGTTTAATCATACTTTCAAAAAGGAATTTGCTAGCTAAAGAAATCCTACAGAGTTTATTTCATAGGTATAAAAACTTTTTAATAAACAAATATCACATGTCAATTAAATAATATATTGACCTAAATTTCCATATACAGAGTTTAGTGAAAGAAAAGAACAATTGAATGCCATCAGCATGTCATTGTTACTACTGGTAATTTTACTGACACTTTTAGTTTGATATGTGCCTGAAAACTGCTCACACAATTAGAGAATTTAGGGCATTTTTAGGATCTTAGAAATTGTCCTAATACTTATAAAAAATTTATACCATCTCTGAAATGGATTCCATAAATGTTTTGCAACTTTTATGAGGGTTACTCTGATTCATTAAAATAGCATATATGGCAATAGTCAATGAATAGTTAAAGAAATACTTTGAGTTTTATCCATTCTGCCTTATTTAATTCTGAGCAAGAATAACCATACTTTGCTATTTTATGATTGATTTTTCTCATTTATGAACATATTTTATGGAACAAAAATTAAATTAGAAAAAAATCAGTTATTTCATCCAACTAAAATTGGGCAAGTTTCATAAAGTTTTCTCACTCAGCAATTAGGGTAATTTACAAGACACAGCCAAGTGAAATTTTGGCCAATGCTAAAGATTAGCTTGCCAAGGTGTAAAAAATGAACAATGAAGAACTGGAAATGAAAAAATCAATCTCCTTATGGAACTATAATTTCATTCTCAGAAAAACATTTCTTGTTCCATCTAATATCATCTTCTATGCATTACATATATATATATATATATATATATCCCACAATACAAAAAAGAATAACACAAGTCTACTAATATATTTAATAGCATATTTTAAAACATGTTGTAAACACATCTTTATAAAAACATACTGCATGCTTCAGTCACACATTCGTCCAATTAGGTATATTATTATATATAAAAAATAAAATCAATGTCCTCCTCAACTTTTCAAGGAGAATTATCCATTAATATGGCATTGACTAATAAATCAAAACTACGTTTACTCCCAATTTCTCATACTTTATTAGTAAGTGGCATTTTTCAACACATAAAGATTTTGACAGGTTACACCCTGATATGGAGAAATAAACTTGAAATAATAAAAAAAGGTATAAAAATAAGCCCATGTAATTATTCTAACAGACAACACATGCAAACCAAGTTACTATTAAATTATACTAAATATATTTCTCTTCAGTTTTCACCGCTTCTTAGAATTTGCTCCTCAAATCACCAAGTGAAATACCAGTTGACGAGATAGTGACCACTACATTTTGCTTCCAGTATATTTTGTAAAAATACAATTTTTATTTCATTCAATCTCAGAATATTCTAATTCAATCTGAGAAGAAACGTGTTTTTAGGACTGAAGTCCCCACGTAGGTATAATCATATGTATAATCTTAAATAATCATAGAAAAAGTGGGTCATGAAAAATCCTGTCGTTCCTTCTGATGGAATGAGGTGACTAGTGAGATGGCCAAGGCCAGACTGTGCAGGACTGGTAGCTCATGGTGTGGAGTTGGGATTGTTTCTGCTAATGGATCCGAGATAAAAATTGACTTTGCCAAGTACTAGCCCTAAGGTAATGGATAGGCTAAGGGTCAATGTACTGGTGTGTCCCTGCCCCAATTCATTATCCAACATTTGCATTTATCTAACAGCTCTTCCCAAGGCATTACTTTAGTATATGCATGTTGGATGAGGCACACTCTCTCTTAAGGAAACCAGAGCTTAAATTCCTTGTTTCTCCATTCACTCATCATATATTTGAACGCCTACTGGGCCAGGCACTCATAGGTTCTGGGTCCCTAGGGATAAGTAAATGCACAGCAATTCCTGCTCTGGTAGGGCTTCCACTGCAGTGAGCAAGAAATAAAAGTATAAAAGTAGCTTAATGCTTAAATACACTATTATTTCTCATCCACCTCCCACATTCATAGAGAGACTAAGTCACTTGATGAAGGCTATCCAGTTAGTACCAAGAATCAGGTAGAAAATTCAAGAATCTGCCACTAAAGATGCACTAAAAATGACTTTACAGAAAATGCTAAAAGAATCCGTTTCGGTACTATATCCAAGAACAATGTCTTACCAAGTTAATTTATAAAGATCCTTTGATGTGCATTTTTTTATTTTCCTTTTAATGAAAGTTTTTTAAAAAGAAGAAGAAAAAATTAAAAGCCTTAGGTATCTTCTAAAGTCTTGTTTTTTAAAGAAAAACTCATGACATGAAGAAAATAATAAATCTAGGTATGCTGTTTTTGAATTATATTGAAGGAGTTATTTTAAGACTAAAAGTAGGGTTTGTGGTCTACTTCAATGCTCTATTTCTCTCAATTCTTTATTTTTCCAGCGGAATTATTTTATAAAAATCAAGCTTGATTCAAGAAAAAAAATGTTTAATAATATAACTATATTCAACATAAAGATACGGGTTTAAAATAATGAAATGCTTCTCTAATAATATTAATATAACCTTATAGCAAAAGGTTTTCAATAATCTAGGAAAATCCATTTTGTTAAAATTGGATACATCCACTCATATTTACTTCTATGTACCCCTGCTTCAATGATTGTCAAATTGAAAGTGGTGTACAAATCAGCAAAGCCCCACTAGAAGTCACACACAGGAAAAGATAACTCCAGTGCCGGCCCCGTGGCTTAGCGGTTAAGTGCTCACGCTCCCCTACTGGCGCCTGGGTTCGGATCCCGGGCGCGCACCGACGCACCGCTTCTCTGGCCATGCTGAGGCCGCGTCCCACATACAGCAACCAGAAGGATGTGCAACTATGACATACAACTATCTACTGGGGCTTTGGGGAAAAAAAAAAAAAAAAGGAGGAGGACTGGCAATGGATGTTAGCTCAGAGCCAGTCTTCCGCAGCAAAAAGAGGAGGATTAGCATGGATGTTAGCTCAGGGCTGATCTTCCTCACAAAAAAAAAAGATAACTCCACAATATAATTTTGGTTACCTTTAAGAATGGCTTTGTGGAAAGAAATTGCAGAGATATTCTTTGGGGAATTAAAGATAACCTAGGGAGGCCTGTAATACCTCATTTTTTGACCAAGGATTGAGGTTCATTTTGCCAAACCTGTGAAATCCTTATTCAGTTTCTGGAGTGAAGCAGTGTGAACATGGAAGCCATAAGTCCAAAATGAACATGAAGCCCTGGCCAGCTAAACTGGCCAATTCTAGAAATACTTGCCCTATGTTAGGTGCAATTTGGTCTTTAACTTGAACAACATAGAATAGTTCTTTGAAAATATTTGGCAAGTCAGGCCTTTCTTTTCTATCCTCTATAAAATGATTCTAGTTTAGATCTCTATTATCTACTTCCAAGGTAGGTTAAGACTTTTGTTTGGAATAGAGACTTGGGGTTCTTCTCAGTCTCTTTTGCAGGGTTTTCATTTTCTGAGTCCCCTTAACTATCAATGCTCTCAAAGGTCTGACCTCACAGCACTAACAATCACTCATGTTGACAACTTTCAAATCTATATCTCCATCTCAGGATCTCTCCCTATTTCCAAATGGCAATTCAGTCTCCCCCATAATGGTCCCAAATACCTCAAACTCAAAAATCCAAAGTGGAATTCTTAGTCTTTTCCCCCGATCACATTCTTTGTCCTATATTTCCTTGTTTTGGTGAATAGTACCACAATGTAGTCAGTCAATCCAAGTCGGTACATGATCGTCTTTATTCCTTCTTCCTGAAATGCTCACACCCAGTCAGCCACCAATTCTATAAATTAAACATCACTCCAATTCATTCTTCTCCAACCTCACTCATATCTCCTACATACATTCTTCATCTCTCATCTAGACTATTTTAACGTTTCCTAACTTAGTTCCACACCGTTACTCTCATACCTCTTCATTCCATCTTGCCCAAAGTCATGAGGTTTCTTAAGAGCAAAGTTTATCATGTTCCTTCCGTCCTTTTCCATTGCTCTTATTCTGTTTGAAAACTTTGAAGGACTCCCCACAGCTCACAGCCATAGTACACTACCAGAGGCAAATGCACACTTAGGGAAATGTAACACAGAGCCAAGGAGTAAATGAAGTCACAGGATTAATACTCCGTAATCCTGGAGGATTGGTATTGCCTCATTGAAGCTAAAATACATTTGTTTTACTTTAAAACAAAGTTTATGGAGTAGAAGGTCAGATTCAAATGAATTTGAGACTTCAAAGAAACTTCATTTGCAGCAGGCAGATTAAAGCTTGTGAGTCTGTGCTTCTCTAACATTAGGATACTTTGGAGGGATCTAGCACAGTAGCTGGCACGTAAGAATAAAGTTTGAAAAGTGTTTTGAATGAATGAAGGTCTGCATGATTAAATGTAGAAATCCCAGTAGATTTAATCACACAATTATTGGCTCTCCCTTATATTACAAATGTTATTTCAGGAGACTGATCGCCCCATTTAAATTTCAATTATTCTCACGGTTGAACCTCAGAAATCTCATCCAATGTCTCAAGCTACAAAAAAGGTACAGGACACTCTTCTGTAGTAGCCCTGACCCCTAGCTCTTCAGCCTTTCTCCAAATAGTTTCAGTAACAGAACATCACTATTAAGGTTGATCCACTGTCAGAAGCTTCTTTCTTACACTGGGTTAGAATCTGAAGATAACATAATTTAATTTCTTCCTAACATAGACACCATTCACCATGTTACATCTCCCAAAATACAGGATTGAAAAAGAAAAATGCCATTGGATTCAAACTGTGAAAAGGAACAATTTCAAAAATAACAATGTAACAATAGGAACTTTATTGATTCTCAGAAGCCTCCTGGTAATCTGATAAGAAGAGGAATAAGGAAATATGATGCTGCCTGCTCTCCAAGCCCAGCAGAGACAGTGTGAACTCCAAAAGTCTTGGGGCCAAGGGAGGAGACACACAAGAGAAAGCTACATGAAAATCTACTGGTGCCACTAAAGATTCTTGCTTTTATACTTCTCAGTGATGCCTACACGTTCATGTCAGTATCTTCATTTTAAATTCAAGAAAAAAATTGCAGAGAAGCTAAATATTCTCCCCAAGATCCCTAAAATAGTAAACGATGGAGCCAGAAGCAAGACTGCACACCATGGGAACATCTGGTAAAGGGCCAGGGTTATCTGTATCTCAGTAAGTCTTCACCAACTCGTCTGGGGTCTTCCATAACATCCCACAGACTACACACTTCACTTCATCTTCATCTTTTCTTGTAAAGGTTCCGTATGTAAGATGTGCAGGGGATACATAAACAAAAGTCAAACAAAGCCCCAGTGCATTTCTGCTTTGTGGGTTTGTTCTCTCTCTTTTTTTTTCTTCTTTGTAGATTTCTCTATTTTCCAAACTTTAAGCAAGGGCGATTTCTTTAAAAGGTGTTAGGGAGAAGGTCAAATACCGTATGATTTCCTTCATTAAGTAGTAGATAATAACAACAATAAACAAACACATAGGGACAGAGATTGGATTGGTGGTTACCAGAGGGGAAGGGGGGAGGGAGGAGGGTGAAAGGGATAATTCAGTACATGTGTGTGGTGATGGGTTGTAATTAGTATTTTGGTGGTGAACATGATGTGATCTATGCAGAAATAGAAGTACAATGATGTACACCTGAAACTTTTACAATGTTATAAACCAATGTTACTGCAATAAACAAAAAATTAAAAAAAAAAAAAAAGGTGTTAGGGAAAAACATGGTCAAAGCTGATCTTTGTAAGGTTTTAATTT
Source organism: Ceratotherium simum simum (assembly GCF_057802395.1). NCBI lineage: Eukaryota > Metazoa > Chordata > Mammalia > Perissodactyla > Rhinocerotidae > Ceratotherium > Ceratotherium simum. The sequence goes on along the minus strand of NC_141908.1, from coordinate 65,867,099 downwards.
TAATACTGAGGAGAATTAGTTTCTAAAAGACTTTTCTGTGATAATCATTTCCACGTGGAAATTTACAAAACAAAATGCAGCTTCCTCTTAGCCCTGGATGGAAACGATGCATATTAAACACCAGACCTGAAAAACAGATTCCATCCTTGAAATCTAAGTGACTTTAATGCCTGTGTAGATGTCAAAAAGAGCCTCAGAGACACAGCCTCTTCTCATAACCAAACTGACTTGAGTCCAGGCATATGTGGGTGCTAATGTGCGCATCCAGAAAACAATACCCTAAGTGATCCAAATTGTAGGCCTCTAGGAATCACAGTCACAGCTACCAGACTGAAAAACAAAGCAAGTCTTGCGAGTGCTGAGTAAGATAAAGAAAAGAGGCACAGTTTATGATGCACTCGTCCTTCCTCAATAATCTATCCACTGGAGAAAAATCTTGATTCCGAGAGAAAGCACTGTCAAATGATTTATCTTTGATTACTTGTTTTCTGTTTAGATGTTATCAATTGACAGCATTCTACATTTATCTTTAATAGTAACATGAATTTGAAATCATGAAATTATATCTACAGGATTCTCCTCTTCGAGTTTTTCCCGCACCCTTACCCGTACATACACCTAAATCAGTTGCTGTGCAACACAGAATATTCTGTGAAAAAAGTCAAATTACAAACCAGTGCGTAGCACATGATCCCAATTATATTTTTAAAATTAAGGAAAATATCATTTAAATGGCCAGGGAGACTCATTTTTTTACTTTATACTCTTCAGTATTCTTAAATATGTTTCAACAGCATGCATTAATTGTACAATTAAGAAAAAAAGTGTTGATGTATATACGCTAAAAACATTAACAACAGTTTCCTCCTATGTAATTTTAGGATTAAGGATTTCTTTTGTTTCTTTTTTGAGGAAGATTAGCCCTGAGCTAACATCCAATGCCAATCCTCCTCTTTTTGCTGAGGAAGATTGGCCCTGGGCTAACATCCGTGTCCATCTTTCTCTACTTTATATGGGACACCACCACAGCATGGCCTGACAAGTGGTGCGTCAGCCCATGCCCGGGATCCGAACCTGCAAACCTCAGGCCGCCAAAGTGGAGCACGTGCACTTAACCCCCACGCCACCAGGCCACCCCCTCTTTTGTTTCATATTAATATTTTCTATTACAAATTTTCTTCCATCATATTTGTATATAAAAAAGGCAAAAAAATCTTGTAAAAAGAGATTATCCTAGTTCAAATTGCACAATGTTTTAAACTAGTGTGCTTTTTTTACTGAAAATATATAAATTTTTGGTGGAGATATGGACAAAAACAGACACTCATTCTGAATCCTTCTAATTTTTAATCTAAGTCACAAATGACATACTACAGTGACGTTGTCCCATTTGTATTTATAGTTTGAATTTACATAAAATAGCATATTTGTTCATCAGAACGCATACAGCATGTAATTTTACTGTGAAGTTAAACATAACAGTACAAAAATTATCCTTTACTTACATAATAATGTTAGCTGCCATTTATTGACCACCTACAAAATACCAGCCACTGTGCTACATGCAACAGTTATGTTTTTAATCCTTTCAAGAACCCAGCATGAAGTTATTGTCTATGCTGTCTTACAGATTAAGAAAGGGAAGCACTGTGCAATTAATTTGCCTGCTGAAGAGCACCCAGCTTGTAAATAGGAAATCCTATCTCCAAAGGAGCCAAAGCTCAGGCGTTTTCCAGTACAACATAATGCATTATACTGATGGTGCAGAACTATAATGAATATTGGTGAACATATGTTTAAGGTATTACATACTGTAAAATGTGAAGTGCTAATTTAGTAGTACATAGTATACAAAAGTAGGCCTATAACACATAATTGGAACAAAAATATCTGCTATCCATAACCCACCTGTACAATAAAGTCTCATCTCCCTCTCCAAGTAAACCCGATGTATTTCCGGGTGCTATAAACTGAATTGTATCCCTGCAGGAAACATATGTTGAAGACCTAACCCCAAGAGTGATATTATTTGGAGATGGGGCCTTTGGGACATAATTAGGTTTAGATGAGGTCATAAGGGTGGGGCCTTCATGATGGGATTAGTGCCCTTATAAGAAGAGACACTAGAGCTTAAGTTCCTGAGCTTGTGCCCTTTCCCTCTCCTTCTCCCTCTCCCTGCCCCCAACATCGGACATACTGGCCTCTCAGTTTCTTAACTCTTCATATCCAATCGTCTTCCCACCTCCCTTCTCCAGGCAAGCACTCCACAGGTCTTATCACTTAGAACAATTACACCTCTGACACTGAATACTCTGACCACAGTCTCCTATAATGCATAGACCTCTTGCCACTTCTTGTCCTCTTCCTTTTCCCCTATCAGTCTGTCCCCTCCCTCTCTCACATCCCTTCTCTTCTAATAGTTCAGTCCTTGGTCCATTGTTTTAACCATCTTCTGATACACAACTTAAAACTTCCTCACTACATTAACCTTCCATTGTATTCACTCAGAAAAAAATCAACTATTCTCTTTATACTTGCCTATATCTAAGAAGAGTAATATAGGAGGAAAAATATCACAGAACTATAATAAATGCAACTATAATAAACCTCAAATGTTCCTCAATATTGCTGGGAATTCTAAAATGCTATCCTACTTTGCATTTGCTCTTATTCTCGACAATGACAGATGTGACAAGTAAGACCACATTCTCACCTATCCAGAGGTGGAGAGAACTGAAAAGTGTCTACTGGTTTCAGAAGGTATGCACTCTTAGTTCACCACAGTACCAACCACTCAGCATGATTTAATTGTACATATACTTGCTGGTCCCCATAGGCACTGTATTTGCCAAAACTGCTCTAAGTATAATGAAGTCTCTCTTAGAAGCATTAATATTGTTAAAATGTCCATACTACCCAAAGCAATATACAGAGTTCAGTGCAATCTCTATCAAATTCCAAGGCATTTTTCACAGAAGTAGAGCAAACAATCCTAAAATTTGTATGGAACCATAAAAGACCCCAAATACTCAAAGCATTTTGGAGAAAGAAGAACAAAGCTGGAAGCATCACACTCCCTGATTTCAAATTATATTACAAAGATACAATCATTAAAACAGCACGGTACTGGCATAAAAATAGACACATAGATCAACGGAACAGAATAGAGAGCCCAGAAATAAACCCATGTATATATATGGTCAATTATTTACAACAAAAGAGCCAAGAATATACAATGGGGAAACAACAGTCTCTTCAAAAAATGATGTTTGCATGGACAGCCACATGCAAAAGAATGAAATTGGACCACTATCCTACACTATACACAGAAATTAACTCAAAATAGACTTGAACATAAGACTTGAAATATAACTCCTAGAAGGAAACATAGGCGGTAAGCTCCTTGACATAGGTCTTAGCAATGATTTTTTTAACCTAACACCAAAAGCAAAGGCAACTAGAGCAAAAATAAACAAGTGGGACTATACCAAACAAAAAAGCTTCTGCACAGCAAAGGAAACCATCAACAAAATGAAAAGGCAACCTACTGAATGAGAGAAAATATTTGCAAATCATATATCTGATAAGGGGCTAATACCCAAAATATATAAAGAACTCATACAACTCAATAGCAAAGAAACAAACGATCCAATTAAAAAATGGGAAGAATATCTGAATAGACACTTTTCTAAAGAAGATATACAGATGGCCAACAGGCACATGAAAAGATACTCTACATCATTAATCATCAGGGAAATGCAAATCAAAACCACAATGAGAGACCACCTCACCCCTGTTAGAATGGCTATTATCAAAAAGATTAGACATAACAAGTGTTGGTGAGGATGTCAAGAAAAGGGAACCCTTGTGCACTGTTGGTGGGAATGTAAATTGGTGCAGCCACTATGGAAAGCAATATGGCAGTTCCTCAAAAAATTAAAGATAGAACTACCATATGATCCAGCAATTCTACTCCTGGGTATTTATCTGAAGAAAATGAAAACGCTAACTCGAAAAGATATAGGCGCCCCCATGTTCACTGCAGCATTATTTACAATAACCAAGATATGGAAACAACCTAAGTGTTCATCCATGGATAAATGGATAAAGAAACTGTGGTATATACAATGGAATATTATCCAGCCATAAAAAAAGAATGAATTCTTGCCATTTGTGACAACATGGATGGACTTCAAGGGCATTATGCTAAGTGAAATAAGTCAGAGAAGGACAAATACCATACGACCTCTCTTACATGTGGAATCTATCTATCTATCTATCAACCAACCAATATCAAGCTCACAGATACAGAGAACAGATTGGTAGTTGACGGGGATGTGGGGAGATCTGGAGAAATGGGCAAACTGTTTTTGTGTTTTTTCAGTTTAAATAGATTGAATTTTTTTTTAAAAGTTTAATGAAATCTCTCCCATCTTAAATAAACACTCCTTGTAGTGGAACCCAAGTCCCTTTTCAGTTTCCATACTCTCTCTCCTTTTCCATACACAGATTTATACCATGAAAGAATTGTCTTCAGGTGCTGTTTCAAATACTCACTCTACTCCACAACTAACTCACCACACACATAATTCCACCAAAATTTTTCTCACCAGAGTCATCAATGACCTTCATGTCAAGTACAATAGACACACAAAAGACACTTCAATCTGTTTTTTCATTTTGACCTCTTTACTATTTAACATTGTTGATCATTCTCTCCTTCTCAAATCATTCTTTTTTATCTTGACTTTTACAAGATCACAGTCTACTGTGATGTCTTCTTCCTCCTCACTGCTCATTCCTTTTTCTCATTGCTTGTAGGCTTTGCTTTTCTCTACCCTGGTTAAAATATTAGAGTTCCTCTGAGCCCTGTCATAGACTTTCTTCCCACTATATAAACCTTTGCTTTGGTGACCTTTTTGATACTGGCTCAACACAAGGTTGACATAATGGAAGCCACATTGTAGCAAAAAACCATATTGTAACTTTGAATGACCTCTGATTAACTAACCCAGCTGGATATACACCCTCCAGGAGAAATATATGCTCTGTAGATTTTATGGCCCCTCCCAGCCACAATAAGTCGCCAACTTTGTTCTTTTGAGTTCCTTAGGAATGTGATGACCCACGGGCAGTGAGTCTATGCTGATAGCCATCATCAATGACAAATGAAAGATCTGAATACAGGGTGTTGCTCTGATCTCTGATGCATATCCAATAAAACAAAAAATTATCAGGAACTAAGACCAGATGTCTGCCCCCACCTGGAGATCAGATGGATGCCCCTACCCGGACACCAGCTGTCTCCCCTACTCAGAGACCAACCCCCTATATAACTGGCCTGTAGGCTTTGCTCTGTAAGACAGTTCTTTCAGACATTAGTCAGCCATCTTCCCCCTTGCTAGCAAGCTGTAATAAAACCCTTTCTCTCCTACTGCCTTGCCTCTAGACTACTGGCACGTCTTGCAGCAGGCAGATGACCCCCTCCTTGCTCAGTAACACTTTCTAAACTTAAAAACTCATATTTGTTATCTGAAATCTGAAAATGTGTATATATGTACACACATACACACACAGCCCACATACATATATATATATCACCAGTCTACACCAAATTTCTTAGCTCTAGATATACATATTTATATAAAATCAAATGACTACTGGACATCTACAACAGGATAATTCAGAGACACATGAAAATGTGTCTAAAATTGAAATCATTATTTTCTTTCAATAATGCTACTTCTATTGTATTTATTTGTTGATGAATACAAACAACCAGGTTGCCAAAATTAGAAATCTTAGAATTGAAGTAGAGCAGAATTTGCCACCCCACAATATGCCTCTTTGGCAAAACAATTATCTTCAGCTGGCTATTTTTAAGAAATAGCAGATATGGGAAAAACTCTGAAAACCAAGTAGAAATTACCCTTTTGTAAGAGATATTTACATTTATGAGGGAAATCTCCATTTGTAAGGGTATTTCCCTCTCCGTAGCAGGAAGAGGAGGATGATCAAATCTCTAGAAACTCATATTAATGGAGAAGGCACTGACCTAAATCTGCATAACATTATACCCTTGTTTACTGTGCTTTTCCTGGTAACTTGACATAACTGGCTCCCCCATCCCCCGCATCTTCTTTTGTCTTTAGCTGGAGATGGTATTTAAGGTGATGGCTTGGACCATTTTGGGGAGTTACTCAGTTTCCTGGGTATCTCCCGCATATACAGGAGGTAAACGTGTTATTAAACTTTCGTTTTTCTTCTGTTAATCTGTCTTTTATTACAAGGGGGTCTCAGCCAAGATCCTAGGAAGGGTAGAGGGAAAATTATTTTTACTCCCCTGCAGAATCACCATTTACACCATCCTCCTGTCTACCTCCCGTAATCATTGACAAATCATCAAAATGTAACAGATTTTTTTCCTCCTAAGTCTCTCTGGAATAAACTCATTTCTCATTGCTGTCACCCTCAACTAGGCTACCATCTCCTCTTGCCTAGACTGATCGGCAGGGCATCTACTCCAATCTTTCTAAAAGGCAGATGATATCTTGTCCCAACCATGTCATAACCTTTCAGGGTTTCCAACTGTTCTTAGAATGAAGCGTAAACTTTGGATTAGAAAGTCCTACAAGCTCTGATCTCTGCCTCGCTTCATCTCCAGCAATTCTAGTCCTCCCTTCTCTTCCACTCTATTCTCTAGTTACCTTTAGTCTTCTAATTCTGTGACTGAACCACATACTCTCTCTTTCTCTAGGACTTCCTACATGCTTGAAACACTCTCCATTGCTCTCATTGCTTTCTATGGAGAAGTCTTCCCTAACAAGTAAACTATGTCAAAGCCCCTGTCTATGACTCCAAGAGTTCAAGAGAACCTTCATATAATACCCAAGCTATAAATACTGCAAGAGATCAAATGTCTAACAGCTTAATTTACCAAAGAAAGACAAAATGATGAAATCAAATATTAAAATTAGAACAACTTTGAATATAATATTTTGATTAATAAATTTGTTTTAGTTTTTAAAAAAGCTATTTAAAACTATCCCAAGGGCTGAAATGTTCTTTGAGGTGATCTAATCCCTCCTCTCATTGAAGGAAAATGTTATCAAATACTTAAGTGAAAAGTAGATGTCATGCAACTAGAAACCATTAATATTAGTGAGTTTACATCTAGGCTTTATTTACTCAAACCTTATCATTTTGACAAAACCAGGGAAAAAAATGGGATTGAGAAAAAGTCAGATTTTTCTCACTCAACATTTTAACCCTCCGGACAAATCAAGTCAAGCAAAAGCCAAAGCGATATGCAGACACAACTTAGTCAGTGGTTAATTTTTTTGCTTTATCTAACTAAATAGGGTAAAATGAATAAATGTCTTGTCACAAAGAAGTTCCAAGTTGCCATGTCTGAGAGTGGGAGAAGAGCGGCTCATCATGCTGCAAAAAAAGGGGGAAGCCTCAGCCAGGTGTCTAGGCCGACGGCTTATTCAAAGTCACCGTCCTTTCACTAGTAAAGAGAACTCCCGGAGCTGGCCTCATCCTCCAGGGGACTGCTGGCACCCTACTGCACACTTCCTCAGCTAGTATGGTGGTTAAGATGCATTACTTCCATCCTACTACCTGCCCTGTTCCAGTGTGCCAGCTGTGGAACCTTAGACAAGTTTCTTAACCATTTATAAATTATAAAAAACATTTAGCACAATGGTTCGGACATAGTAAGCACTCTGTAAATGCTATTTGTAGAAGAGAAAAATATCTTTTTCCTCTACCTTTCTAAACTCTTGACTGGGATTCCCTGTAACAAAAGACAGATTAACAAGAGAAAAACATATAAATGTATTTAATATAGGTTTTGCATGACATGGGAGCCCTCATGAGGAAATGAAGACCCAAAGAAATGGTTAAACCTGAGTGTTTTTATGCTAGATTTTAAGAAGAGTTACAAGTCTTGGAAATACATGATAGGACAAAGATTATGAGCTAAATACAGTAAACTGGGGGAAATTTAGCAAGATCGTTCAGATTCTTCTCTGTGTCCTTTTGTCTTCAGAGATAAGGATGCTCTTTCCTCCTGGGATAGGGAGGGCACCTCCCACATAGGGATGTTATGACTTGCTTCAAGGGAAGGTCAGAGAGTCCTTCTTTCACATGCCATTTCTCAAATTCCTTCAGGTTGAAATACTCAATTTGTCAAGATGTCCTGGGGTCGCGTGTCCCGCACCCCGTCATATTCTTGTTATCATTTCTGTCTCATTCAAAAAATCACTTTTAGTGTGGACTCACAGGTATAAGAAAAGAGGTTAAGAAAAGAGTCCAGATACCATGAAGATCCTAACAGAGACACAATTGAAGGCTGGGGGGGGGGGGGGGGACGACATGGTGACTACTTTCACTTTATCTGATTATTTTAGCACAAGTGGGAGTTGGAATTTCAATTATCTGGATACTTATCCTCTTCCTCATTTTATGTCTGCTGTGAGCCGGACATACTCACTACTAAAATTTCCGAAGTAGATAAGCAGAGTCCCTTTACAATCCTTTCACTACCAAGAGGCATTTATTCACATTCAAAACCCCACTAGAATGTGGGTCCCTTTTAGACCAGGAAAAGGTTACCAGAGGGCACTCGAATTCTGTAAGGGCAAAGGAATGCACCAGGACAATCCCTAAACAACAGCTTCTAGAAGAACAATAATCCTCCGAGAATTGCAGCACTTTGTATCCTCTGGTCTCTTGCCTAGCTTTGAATGCAGGTCATGATTTCATACAGGAAGCATCTCAAGCATGTTTACTGCATTTTTATGCAAAAAAGTAATAAGCACATCTCAATCACAGTAATGTAGAAGGTCTTGTTACTTTGGATGTCTCCATCAGTAACTACTCTTCCGGGTGTTTCTCACTTTCCTTTAGTATTCAAGTTACTGGCCGTCTATGTCCCTCTGCAACCCAATCTCCATGCTTTTTTTGTCATCCACATTGATACCAGTTCTAATACAATAGCCTTGCTTTTTCTTGACCAATGACCCAGTTGCCACTCTGCTTTACTGCAGGCTTTCAACATCTGTAACATTTCCACCTCCAGTTTCACCAACAGCTCTTTTTCATCTGCACTGCCGACAAGATCTGTAGCTTTGTTTCTCACACGCCTTCATTCCCAGCTAACCCACCCATTGAGGCATTTGCCTATTCTCTGAGCCTGTTAGATTATTCCTGGTTTTGCCTGCCTCCATCTCTTGCTTAAACCACTGGTTAAGCAATTCCACTAAGGAAAGCGTTAATACTCTAAAATATATTTCACTCCTGCTTTTGTCCGTTCTCAGCTTTAGAGAAAGAGGACAAAGACTAAGATATACCTCCATACTTTTGTGTGTGTGTGTGAGGAAGATCAGCCCTGAGCTAACATCCATGCCAATCCTCCTCTTTTTGCTGAGGAAGACAGGTTTTGAGCTAACATCTATTGCCAATCCTCCTCGTTTTTTTCCCCAAAGCCCCAGTAGATAGTTGTATGTCATAGTCGCACATCCTCCTAGCTGCTGGATGTGGGACGCGGCCTCAGCACGGCCGGAGAAGCAGTGCATCGGTGCGCACCGGGATCCGAACCCGGGCCGCCAGTAGCGGAGAGTGAGCACTTAACCGCTAAGCCACGGGGGCCAGCCCCCCTCCATACTTTGATTATAGCACATTACAAAACCCAATATACATAATGCTAAATCACCAAAAAGGCTAACTCAAGAACATGGTGGCAGAAAATAATTAAATTGCTAATAGTTCCAGTGAACTAGAGTTTTATAAAACCGGTTCTTACTTAAAAGTTTATCATATGTCTGCATTTTTTATACCTGTCAATGGATCTGCACTTTAAAATTTTCTTTAATTTTACTCCTATCAACTTTATCTTTCATATTTAAATAGTTATGTTAATTTTATCATGATTCCGAGCTTTAAATAATTCAGATGAGGCACTGAAATTCCTTCAGTGTTTCTTCATGGATATTTAATGTTTCCAATACACTAGAGACACCAAATAATCAAATAAAGTGGTGTAATTTTATGAACTGATAAGATTATAAATTTATATTTCAAATTGTTTTATTGAATGATGTATTTCTGAGATATATGTAGAATTTATTCATCTCAGAACAAATTTAGTTAAGATGATTAATCTACTTGTATTAAAAACATAAAATTTGGTAATTTGAGTAATAAGATATTTTTATAGACTAATGGTACTAATCATACGTAAAGTTTACAAAACCCAGTCTATAAATTTTCTTTAATAATCTAAATTTTTACTTCTAAAATGTTTATTTCAAATTAAGATACCACTTAATAACTGTTCTAATTAAGATACTTTCTCTTTTAAGTAACTGAAAATTCTAGTTCAAATTGGTTTGAAAAATAAAGAAATTCAGTATCTCACACAACACTGAATCAAGAAATATGGAAAGTTGGTTCAGAGACCCAAAAATGCCATCAAGCACGCCAAGTTCTTTACATCTTTTCTGCAATTATTTATTTATTTATAATTTTATTTATTTATTTTTCCCCCAAAGCCCTGGTAGATAGTTATATGTTATAGCTGCACATCCTTCTAGTTGCTGTATGTGGGACACGGCCTCAGCATGGCCGGAGAAGCTGTGCGTCAGTGCGTGCCCGGGATCCGAACCCGTGCCGCCAGTAGCAGTGCGCCCGCACTTAACCGCTAAGCCACGGGGCCGGCCCCTCTGCAATTATTAATGCATCTGTTTTGCCCTCAAGTTGGATCTCCTCATGGAGAAAGGATGACCTCCTGTTGCAATTTCAAGCATCTATTCCAGACAGGACCAATATCAAGAACCAACCTGTGCCTTCTCATCCAGTGTCCCCTTGCTAAGTGTAAAGAAATTTTTTCTATCCTATCTCCCCCCCAGTCCTGTCATTTCATATAATTGACTATGACTGGGACAAGGAACAAGTGGCCCCTCAATAACCAATCACTAACAATGGGAATAGAAACACTATGATTACTAACTTAACCTAATCCAAATTTCACTTTTATTAGGAATGAACTGCCTTCCCCTGAATCATGTAGGGAAGAGTGGACATCTGAATAACACCAGAGCAAAGAGGAATATCATAATTATTTGAATGGACAATCAATAGCGTCTGCCACAATAACAAGGAAGGGGATGTGACTCTTAGAAGTGAAAATATGCTTCTTATGAATCAATGTGTAAGAAATGGAAAGGAGAATTAACTTCAGGTAGATAATCACACCTGGCTTAAGCTATTCAGTGTCACTCAGAGGGAACCTGGAGATCCAACAGGGAAGACAGGCGAAGAACTTCCAATGATGCTTGATGCTTACCATTAGAAAAGACACATAGTGGAGCCAAAAATAAGAAACAGACTAGAAGACAGTTCTCTCTCACTGTGATCTTGAAGATACTGTCAGTTTTCAAGTACAAAACTACTACCTTGCACCCATTCCCTGGAATTTTAAGGTGGTCCAGACCTACTAAAATTGGACTGATTTATGAATGTGAAGCTCTATATAGTAATTATCTCAAATTAATAAGTCTAAAGAGACTGTTTTTGTCATATATTTCAAAAATAAAATTGAATCATCAGTTTCAAATAAAACAAGAAAACTAATTTTTAGATGGAGGTATCTCACAGAATTATCAAGCCAAATAAAAAGAAGAAAGGGAATATGGGGCAATAAATTACCTCATATATGCTTTAATTATAGGTCCCCCTCATAATAGTGATTTGCTATATTTCTATGTATTCTATATTCTTATTTTCCAAAATTCTTAGCACACATTTAAATTTTTCATCAGTAATGGTCATGAATAATACACATCATATAACCAAATATATAACCTTAAGTAACTCAGTGATGCATAGAAAAAAATCAAGTTTCCACATGTACATAAATGTATTTTTTTCCTTAGTATTCACAGGAAATTGCTAATACTGGCATGGTTACTTGTTACCAAGCAGGAGATACAAAGAACTGTTTAATATATCTATTCTCTCTTGCAAAACATATCTTTTCATTCCTGCAACTTAAAGTGTAGTTGAGGAGACAAAATACTTATATATGAAAAATAAACCAGTACCACAAGACAAAATTCCCAGTCAAATCATAACATTTCCAAATATAGTTAATGCTATAATGTGAAAAAGAAAAATCTATTTTTTAAATATACATGTTCCGAAATGAAATATAAATGCTTCTTTGTTAAACTGTGTCACTAAGCAAGATAATGAAGAACTGCTCACACGCTCCTTGAATAACGCCAATTATCTGGAAAATGCGTGTTATTTCTTGGGAATTTACTTTCAAAAAAATTTAGGACATCTCTGGGACGGCCCCGTGCTTTAGCGGTTGGGTGCGCGCGCTCTGCTGCTGGCGGCCTGGGTTCAGATCCCAGGCGCGCACGGACGCACCGCTTCTCCAGTCATGCTGAGGCCACGTCCCACATACAGCAACTAGAAGGTATGTGAACTATGATGTACAACTAACTACTGGGGCTTTGGGGGAAAAAAATAAATAAAATTAAAAAAAAAAATTTAGGACATCTCTGTATAACTAACTGCTATCAGATAAAACTGAGTTAAATAACTAGAAATTCTCTTAACCTTATTAAATGATAGCACAACCCACTGGCACCTCTGAAAACATCAGTAAAGATTTCCAAGCGTTCTTAATCTTTTTTCGTGCTATGAATCCATTTGGCAGTCTAATGAAGTCTATGGACCCCTTTTCAAAAATGTTTTTAAATGCATAAAATAAAATATAAATTGTGTAAAAGAAACAGACTTAAAGTACAGCTCTTAAAATATACTAAAAACAATTTGAGATATAGCTACACGTCTAGAGATATATCCACATATAAAAAATGCTATCTAGAAGCAGGTGTAATTATTATTGTAATTTCAAACTAGTCATAAACATAAAAATATTTCAAAATATGTGAAGCCAGAGCAATGAGACATGACGATAAACATCTGCAACATCTAGAAAGTTACAGGTACCATTAGGACTAGTGTGTGTGTCCCTGCACTCAAAATTGAAAGATATACTAAATTTAAGTTAGATGTTCATGAGAGTAATGATGCTATTGTTTCCTTCCAAGTTCATGGATTCCCTAGAACGCGAAATGGAGAGAACACTCAACTCCTTATGACTCCAATTAGACATTAGCCAGATCTGGAGAAATGGAAAAATAAGCAAAAATAAGATAGCAGTTTTTAAGATAATTAATCCAGTTAAAGTTCTTAAGCTCCCACATGCAATTACTAATGATTATGGTCATCAACATGAAGACAGAAAGGAGAAACATCTCTACAGCCCCAAAATTCACAAGTTGCTCTGTTAAAACCATTTACATGGTTCCATGCCTCCTTGCCTTTACTACTTGCTGTGCCTTCAACTGCCCCCTTTCATCACCTGCTAACTCATCTTCATCTTTTGCCCAGGAATCACCTCCACACTTTCTTTCCAGACACTGCTTACCCCCAAGCTGATAAATAACCCCCACCCCTACTTCACCAACATCTTCTCCATTATAGCAAAGAATTATATGGAAATAACAAGTTCTATTTAAGTCTATTTAAGTTAATTAGAGGTAAGTCTCTGTCATCTACTACTAAAAAGGCCACAGCTAAAAAAATAAATAAATAAGTGGTGTTCAATACATATTTATTAAATTCAACTGGATCACATCAGAATCCCTTTATTTGTGAACTCATAGTTTAAACATAGTTACATTTTCCAGAATGAGAAGGGGGCAGGGGGAAGATTACAAATTTTTATGACAACTTAAAAGAAAGTCAGTACCTCACTGAATAAGGAAGTCCCAAAGAAAGATTTACTATATCAAGTCACAAAACATTGTTCTTTAAATTAAAGCCTCATCTGCACTACTCTAGGAAACTTCATTTTTCCAAATTAATCATAAATTTCCTAGTCTACTTAATTTAAGCAATTAAGCCTATGATAATTCAGATGTAAATTTAGTAGTGGTTCTTCCTTTAAAAAGAATTAAAGACAATATTGGTAATATGATCGTTACTAGTTTGCCATTAAGAATTTTAGAGGCTTTTTTCTATATATCCAGAATCACAGTGACGCATTAAAACAGAAATAATAATTCGCAAAACTTCAAAACAGTATCTACTGTTATTACAAAGCAGTGTTACTTTATAGATCTGAAATGTCAACAGACTTTTGCCATTTCAGATGGCATTTAGATAATTTCAAATACAATTCATTTACTCTGATGTGACTCCTTAACAATTCTCTCAAACTGCATTTTGCTAAACTACACTGCATAAGCAGCATCCTCTTACTAATTATACTCAATTACTGCATGCAGCATAGAGGTAAATTGCTTTGAAATTAATTCAGTTCTATAATTGTTCTTTACAATAAGCCAAACTTTCTCTATATTGATGCGTACTACCAGCAATGATTAGCATTTCTGTTGGAGGACATTTCTTTGATTATAACAGTGCACAGCCTCAAGGAGGCAGTAGCAAAGTTCTATCATCAGCCGAAATTCTGTATTCACTATGGAATTCCTCAAAGGCGGACAGAAATTAAATAGATTACAGAGAATGACATGCGTGTTGACCTTTAAAAACACTTTCCAAAGTACTCTTGTCTTCTGAAACAAAATTCTTATCAGTCCTTACCAACCTTTGTTTTAACTTACTCAAGTGGAAATCTGGGTAAATGAACCTATTTGCTGTTAAAATTTTACTGTAAAACATGGCACTCTCTTGATGATGGTAAATAGCTATGAGAGAAATCGAGAGGCTAAAATCAAGTTTATTCTCCTATATCAACTTTTAATTACCCCAAATTTGAAGGTTTGTTACCACAGCACAGACAGTTTTGTTTGCTTTTTTAGCTAAAATGCTGTCTAAAATCAATATTACCTGATTTAAATACAAACTAAGTGAGCAGGAGCGGTTAGTTATCATTTGATGAAATAGTACATAACTATTTAAAAATGTTATACAACCAAATCTTTAACAATTCAATTAGTAGGTTATTTATGCTCTATGTTTTCGTCTACCAAAACACTCAACTAGCTGTGTTTTGGCCATTTAAATAACTATCCTCATTTCGACAAGAATGAACTAAAGACTGAGCCCAAATCATCCAATCTGCTCTTTGCTGGCAGCTCTGGCAAAATTTAAGTTCCCTGAAATTCTTGGAGGACTTGTGGTTGAAGTTTCAGGAAACAGGTCAACTACAACATCTGGTGATAGTAAGAAAAAAGCTATACAATACCAGGAAAACACTACATTTACACACAATTCTCCCTTCACAGTACCTTATAAACTTACCAGTACTGTCTGCCTTCCAAGCAGTGAATTTACCCTCCTGCAGTAGTTAACTGCACATTTGCCTGTGTTATACTTAAGAAAAGTAGAAGAGGCCTCCATGATCATGTCATCATCAAAGCCATTAACCAAGAACATGGGTAGCAGCTCTTTCCCACTATTTTTCTCTACCTTTAAAGGCATAAATAAAAGCCTAAAAACTCTTTTAGAATTTGGGGAAAAAAAAAAAGCCAAGGATTTCTAACAACAGTAATCTGGAAAAGATTTTAAATTAACGGTTAAAATTGGCTCAGAAATATCTATTAATTGAAGTTATTTTCCCTATGAAAAATATACCTAGCACAAACAGAGAAACATCAAAGAATATATATGCCATAATTATACATACATATAAACATAGAGAGAGAGAGAGACAAAAAGGAAAGGGAGAGAGAGTCACCTAAGGTATGGAAGTTTCTAAGGTATGTTCTGAATCTCCTTTTCAGAAGACATGTGATAAAGAGAATATGCAGGTATGTGTATCTATATAATGTTAATAGGAAAAAACAAATATGAACTAAATGCAGTTATTGCTATCTAGATATGCCCTCTTAGGTGCACCCCAGAAAATATACACAGTGTTATTCAAAACTCTTTTAAAAATTCATATTAATCTTTGCAATGTAGCATGAAATATAGTGGTAATCACAATTGTTACATAAGTTAACTCACTTATTCATATTATGTGAGCAAAGTGGAACAGCCTTTCCAAAACTATCCTTAAGTACACAATATTGAAAGATGAGACTAATTCCAAGTTTACCATAACTGTACTATTTTAATGAAAACAGAAAATTAGCACTATCTCTCTTGCACAATATTTGAGTCAATTAACTGTCTTTTGATGAAAAACAATCATGCATTATAAGCAACATTAGAGTCACTGAAAACATTTTTCTAGTATGAAACAAACACAAAACTAGCAAATAACAGAGCCTAAAAACAATATAAGCACTGTTTTCTAAGCCTAACTCTGGAACAATGACTTTTAGCCATTATCTTTAAGAATAATGGCCTGATTTCAATTTTGTATCTCCACTGTTTGGAAGCAAAGTGATTTCTATTTTCAAAGTTTATAGTGTTTTTCCTCTTCCAATTTGAATACATTTAAGCTCCCATAGGATCAAGTTTAAGTTTCCTGATTTCTAACTGTGTAAACGCAAACACTGTTACATCCATCAGCTTCTAATACGTTTAGGGACCAGGGATCAAGGCAGCCATGCAGTTGGCTCCTGGAACTATTTTTGAATTCATTATTATAGTCAAATAAAATAACTTTTTTTTAATCCTTTAGAGATTTTAGAAAACAAATTGTAATTTTGCAGAATGAATCACAAACAAAGCACTCTGCTGAGTGAAACGTAAATAAAAATTATCTATTATTCAGCAATGGAGATTAAGATTTTAAGATTTTTCATTTAAAGTCAAAAGCAAAATTGGATATTTTACATTAAGATTACCTTAATACATCCTAGAACATTCATTTGTTCTTTGATTATTCAAAAAAAAGCGCCAAGGGGCCGGCCGGTGGCGCAAGTGGTTAAGGGCGGGGGCTCCGCTGCGGGTGGCTGGGGTTCTCTTGTTCGGATCCTGCGCGGGTGCGCACCAACACACCGCTGGTCAGGCCATGCTGTGGCAGCGTCCCATATAAAGTGGAGGAAGATGAGCATGGATGTTAGCCCAGAGCCAGTCTTCCTCAGCAAAAAGAGGAGGATTGGCAGATGTTAGCTCAGGGCTGATCTTCCTCACAAAAAAAAAAAAAAAAAGTGCCAATTGTGTTAATATGACCATAAATTCAACTACTATTTCTCATATACTCCTACTTTTTATAGATTATCAATGATAAAATAAAATCTAAAAATAAAAATTATGCTTATATTCTACCAAAAGATTTTATCCTTTATACAATTTACCTATACTTACTCTGTTTTCTTTCTCTAATACATGGACTTAGTCACCTGAGAAAGAGTTAAATTAAACATCCCTGAGTACAGCATGGTACACTGAGCTATAAAAATAGGTAGCTTATTTTACTAATTGACATGTCAAACTAAAAACTAAATATTTCACAATTATCAAGCGTGGATCAACAATTAACAAGTTCTTCCATTATAGATGGCAATATAGGCAATAAATTATATGTCAGTAAAATGTTTCAGTAAAATAACATGCACAAAATCACAATGCTGAGAAGTTCACTGCTGGGATTTGAACCCAAGGCTGTTGGTTCCTGGGACATAAAAAATATGCAACAAATATTGGTTGAATCAATTAATGAATGGCTCTTAAATCTGCCCTCTACACTCTTAAGGAAACTGTTGTGGTCATTGGGAAAAGAAAGTTTGTTTGTACATCATAAATGTATTTTAGTCTCTCAAGTGTTATTTCCAAGTGGGGAGCCAAATTCTACAAATATATTTGCTAATATCTCATAAAGGCAAAATTGAGCTGGACTCAAAAAACAACCGGTCCTGAGTATAAATATAAACTGAAATAAAAATAAATGAATTTGCTGATTGTTCTTTTCCATTTGAGAGAATGACTCAGTGTTAACCATAATAAAATATCACCCAATATTCTCAAAAATTAAAATTTATGACTAAACTAAAACTATGATTACAATGCAAAAGCAGTAATTTTTATTAATTAAATAGATATGTCACTGTATATGTGTATTCTAGATATAAATATTTCTATTTTACCCCTATAATGTCAATTGAATCAACTGAGTCAGAAACCCTATAACCTTTATGTCTAAAAACCTATTAACATAATTTCATCTCTTTAATGCCCACGTAATCTTGTAATTATGTAAAGGAAAGTTTCTTTACTTTGCAAGTGGAAAACTGAAATCATAGTCAGGAAAAACACTGCCAATGGTGATTCATAAAGTCAATCTCAGAGAGCAGGCTGATATTCACAAATCTCAAATTCATCAATCCAGAGGAAATACAAATCATATTAGTGTTTTTTACCATTCAACCTCCAAAACCACCATAGCAGACCAAAGTCCCTTAAAAAAAAGCAGACACATGACACAGAAACAATTTTACATAAAAGAAGGATCTGAATTGTAGATAAGGCTCTGAGTTCCTGGAAGCAGCAGGGCGTGCTGGGCAAATGTGTGAAATACTGAGATCACCCAACTTCTACTCCTTCAGGTGAAAGAGCAAAATCTATTTATCGAGATCACTTTTGACAAACACAAGGAAGACACGTTTTCCACTTTAATTCCATGACCCAAATCCGTGCCATTTGAGAATACCTAATTGAATTACTCAATTTAGATGGAAAACCATCTGCTCAAAGTCTAAGTCTTCAGTTCTTACTGGCTATAAAAACAATGAAGGTCAAGGTCAGGGGACTGAAGTTACAGCAAGCCTAGTCCAAGTTGAGGAGGAGACAGACAGCAACAGTGTAGGCATCTACAAAGTGTGATGAGCACAGGCAGCATCAGGCCCCCAGCTATCCCACTGCCGCTGATAAGCATTCCAAACTGATAAGGAAGGCTCTGCCCTCCCTCCCGGAGAACTTCTTTCACTCTCTTCTGTCCTATCCAACTGCACGCCATGCCTAGTTTATTTTTCTGCCAAGAAGAGTGATCTTGGCCACCTCAAAATTCCCATTGCAAAAGAAACCCCTTGTTTAAACCCAAGTATAACTGACAGCTCCTTTCCAATTATCCCCTGCAACTTCCCCAGTCTCTTTCATGCTTGGCTACTGAGCTCAGTCTAGTTTGGCTGTCGGCCAGGTTCCTCTCGTCTTTCCTTGTCCGTCGTAAAAACTTGGAAAACACTCCTGGACAGCTCAAGGAGACCTTTTAAGTATGCAATGGGGCAGTACCTTAGTCTGTCTGCTGTTTCCAGCAAGGCGAGTAGTCGCCAGCAACTGCACTCTCCCAATTGGTGGGTTTTCTAGCAAGGCTACTTGTTTATGTGGGGGAAGGAGGGAAAGACTGGCAGGGAAAAGGGGCGATTTGCAAATCTGAAACATTTCCAACTCCTCTCAGAGTTTCCGACCTCCTAACATTCACTCTGTCTCATTACCGCTCCTTCAGCACCTAATCACCCATTTGGTAGCACAGACACAAATTCATCAGTATCATGGTTTCCTACTAGTCCTAGAAGTTAACAAGCAGAGCCATACTAAAACACTATCCAAAAACTTTTATTCTCTTTGGTGCAACATTTTTTTAAAAAGCAGGTCCCAAACTAAATTTATTAAATCCTTTCTAATTGATTGCATTTTACATTGCCAAACTTGAAAACTGAAATAGTGCACGTGAATGTCTGATTGCAAGTGAAAGTAAGGCGAGCTCTGTTGGGAAAAACCGCTAAGACCCAGGAAGGGGTACCTGGACCGCCAGCCTGGGCAAACCTCGAGGTTTGCCCAACGTACTAAGTGAACTCGCCAAGCCCAACACCAGCTACGTCTTCCTTACTCTACCCTGGCACGCTAGTTCCAGCTGCAGCGTCCAGCTTCCTGTTCAAGTCCCATTCAACATCGTAAACACATTCCAAGAAAACCAGCCTGCCCAGAATTCCCTCCCGCACACGGGGAAGTAGCGCGGCGGCCCCACGAGCCACAGGAAAGAACCGATCGCGCTGGGCTCTGATCGGTGTAGTGGTCAGCCCACGGGGAGGTGGACCCGGCCGAGCGAGCTTGGCAGCGGGACCGGGAGCCCGGGGCCTCGTCACCCCGCCGCGCCGCGCGCCCCCCCCCCCCCCAACGTAGCGCTCGCCAGAAGGAGCTACTTAACCCACCCAGCCAAAGGGTAACCGTGCGGGCGCCGCCCCTGGGTTTGGGCCCTCCCAGCCCTGGGCTTTAAAGAATCCTCGGCCCGGCCTCGGAGCTTCGCGTCTCCCCGCCCCCATGCCCACACTCTCTCCTGGAGCCAACAAAAGGGAGGAAGAAGTTTCGCTCCTGGGTCGCCTCGCTGTGACCCGGCGATGACTTGCCTGCTCAGTCCCGTCTGGTCCACGCGCCCTCAGCCGTACTGATCCACGGGCGCCCCCCTCGTCCCCCTCCAGCTCCTGCCCACCGGCCCCGGCCACCCGGACCAAAGTTACCACAAAGGGCTAGGGGAGGCTCCCAGAGTCGGGAGACCGCTGCGTCCCCGGCCTCGTGAGGCTCCCCAGTCATCCCTGAAGCACTGCCAGAGCAGTCGTTAACAGGTCTTAGCCTCCTTTAGTGCTGGACGACTCCCTAAGCCTTCACAGTCCTAATCTTTGCAACCTGCCCGGCGGCGGCGCGCAGCCCCGCGCCCTCCATCCCCGGCACCGGCGGCCGGGCTGACCACCGCCCGCGCCTTCAGGATGCCGCTTGAACAGAGAGCGCACGCTACCTGGCGGGAGGCTGGGCCGGCAGCCAGGGAAGACCCCGGCTGAATCGCCGTCTCTCCGTACCTTACTGACTGATGCGGTCGGGTCAGGCTTGAGGCAGGGGCGTGGAGAGCTGCCGCGTCCCCGGAGCCGGGCGATCTCCGCTCCAGCACCGCCGGGGCGCCGTTTCCGTGGCCGAGAGAAAGTTTCTCTGCGTCAATACGGTGCTGGACTCGGGACCCTCCGGCTCCGGTCCCCTCCCTCCTCTTCCTAATCGGCTGCAGCCAAAACTGGCGCTGGCGGCGGCTGGGGCTCGAGGCTGGGGACTCCGGGTCGCTCCCGGCAGGGAACGCGGGGCTCCCCCTCTCGGCCAGAAGGAAACTCTCCCGACTCCGGCCGGCACGCTTCTGGCGGTCTCCTTGGACACTTCCAAACGGGACGCCCGTGTTCCAGCTCGCGGACTTTCTTCAGTCTCTGATGGTCGTTTCCTATGGGCCCACTGGGCTATCTGGCGTTTGCACGCAGGACCGAAGGAGGAGAGGGGAATGTGAGAGCGACCGGCTGTGGAAGGAGAGGCCTCACCTTCCCCTGTTAACTGGGACAGAAGCAAAACCACAGATCCTCCACCCCCAGCCCTCCTCCCCCGCCGCGTTTCTTTTTGAACCTCCTCCCATCAGGACTCTTCGCCTTATCTTATCTCTATGTTTCCTAACACAATTTTAAAACACTTCTGCGGCTTAAGAAGAAAAAAAATAGTGTCAAAAGAAGCGCACCCACGAATACCAGTAGGTGTCTTTTTTACAGCCTTCGTCAAGAAAACATTGACACGGTGGCTGCTGCTCTGCACCTCTACAGACTTTTTTTCTTTATTTTAAACTCATTTTTTTTTTAACTCAGCCTGAATCTCTGCACTTTGTTATGCCTTAAAAAAAAGAAAAACTGCCTCAACCATCAGATCGTACTCATTTGATCCATTCAATGTTTACCTCAGAACATTCTTACTGACCCTGGTAAACTGTGTGGGAAGAAGGGCAAGGAGGAGGAGAATCCTCATATAAGCGACTCTTACAGGATGGGAGGACACTTACTAAAGTTTTTTGAGGCGCTGCTCAGAATTTAGTTTACTAAATTTTAATTTGAATGTGAAAATAGATGGATAAAGGAAAAAAAGCATTTTGCAAGCCTAGTAAATATAATGTGTTACAGTGGAATCCAGGGCTTAAAATCAGACAAGCCAGATTCCTTTCCAGACTCCGTACTTACTCATTCTGTGCCCTAGGACACTCGACTCAATTACAACTGCCAAAAAGAATTATATAATCGAACTCACAGAGCCACGGTCACATTTACAGGAGTTAGAATAGTGTCAAGCGCAGAGAAGGTGCTCAATCAATATTTGGTTCTTACATCCCACTATAGTTGACTGTAATTAGGAGAAGGTGGTACTGGAAATTTCCCCCAAAGACCTTGTTAACTGAATCAATTTTCTTCTCCTTGATGCTTTTCCCATTAAAAAAGTTACAGCATCACAATTTTCAAAATGGAAACTAACTTTAGGGATCACCTAGCTCTAGCCAAACTCCCTTATTTTAAATACAAGGCAACTGAAATCCATGAATCTTAGTTGACTTTCCCCAAATCTCATGGTTAGCAGGTGCTAACCAGAAATTAGGCCTTTTCATACCAGGTTAGAGTCCTCTTTTAACTGTCTTTTTCCCTTTATCACACTAGTCAAACACACAGTAAAATAATTACGTTGAAAACATTAATCTAAGGACAATGCTAATTGCTTTTTCTGTAAATAACCTTTAAATGATTAATTTGCAAACAATCTCTAAGAAATAAATGATGCCATTTAGGTGATCACAGTATCAGTGTGATTATGAAAATAAATCAAATGGTAGTCCAGTACTTAGGAATAAGGAGGTTGACCAGATAACCAAATCTACATTTATATCATAATTATACATATACGAGGTGGGGTGTTTTCTAACACAAATTTTAAAAATTCTGTTAGAGAACTCTAGACTCCCAAGAATATATCAACAAATCGCCAGGATCTGTGGATGCTAGTTTGAGAAACACTGGATCATTCTTCAAAACACTACACCTCCACTTGATCAAGTGCAGGGCGCAAGAATAAATTAGGCTGCAGAGATCAAACATAAGCTCCATCATATGAATTAATGGAAAGTCTCATAACATGTTCTTGTTTCTCATTCATTTGCCTCTGATACCTTTAAAGAGAAGGTCTTCTAAACCCTTTCTCACCTTACTCAATGTTGAAAGTCGTTTGGACTTTTACACAACTCCCAGGTTCTCAGAGATAAAACCCTGTATCTTCCTTCTGAATAGCAGTTCTCTACTACTCCAGTCTCTCCCTGAAGCAGCCACTAAAATAATTTCTTGAAAGCATTTCATAGCCTTCTCTTTAGAATTCTATGCTCCCTTTCCATGAGACTTGGAAGTTGCCTAAAAGAGAAAAAATTCTAACTATAAATTGCATCCATCATGGATGGGTAAATGGGGATGCATGAATCCCCATAACTATCTTTTTTAATCATGGCATATAGTGCTAAAGATTACTCTTTTTCATATTTTTCCCAATGTTTAAAGTCTGTAAACTTGCTATTGCTCTGTAATTTTTATAACCTGATTTTTGATATGAACTGCTTTATGAAATAGCTTAGAGGTATAAAAATCTCAAGGATGTCAGAACCAAGTTTTTAAAAACACTAAAACCAAATAGAACAAGATTTAAAATCAGATCTATAGCATGTCCCAGGAATTGAAGAAGGGAGATGCCAAGGAAAAGGGCTGCAGAGGCCCTGGGTAGGGCACTACCATTAGAATATGCCAAATTCTACCCATAGCAAATACTCAAATTTCCTTTTGAAAATTCTTCTCATTCATCGTAGGTGACTATGGACTCTGATAGAGACTCAGCAGCCTTCCAGTATTTTTTAAATTAATTTTCTTGCTCAAGCCAGTCTGAAGTTTCTCTTACTTGAACTGAAAGAATCCTGACTAAGACAGACAACTATCTGTTATTTATGTTAAGAATAACAATTTTATTGCTGGCTATTACAAAAATACTGAAAAACATGCTAATTGCTGGTTGTTTAGCTCTACATTACTGCAAACTCATCATTTAAAGTATTTGACAATTTTTTATTTTTTATTTCTTTTATTTATTTTTATTTATTTATATTTTTTTAAATATAAAGACTGGCCCCGAGTTAACATCTGTTGCCAATCTTCCTCTTTTGGCTTGAGGAAGATTGTCCCTGTGCTAACATCTGTGCCAATCTTCCTCTATTTCATATGTGGGATGCCGCCACAGCACCGCTTGACGAGCGGTGTGTAGGTCGTGCCCAGGATCTGAACCAGCAAACCCCAGGCCACTGAAGTAAAGCGTGCAAACTTAACCACTATGCCACTGGGCTGGCCATGACAATGTTTTCAAAAAGGAAATAAAAACTCAGATGGAATTCAAAATCTCAGACCTGTGCGTTGAAAAGGGAGCATATTTCTTTTTGTTAAGTGCAACAATGGCCAAACAGCCATTGAGTTCCTAAGGGGACCTGGGTTCCAAAGTTAATGTGTACATTTACTCTCTACCTTCCATCATTTTGTCTCTCATTCTATTGTGGTCCTCCTGATTAAGAACATGAAACATACTCATTGCAAAAAAAGGAATAGAGGCAATACAAAAAAACATATCACCTGTATTCCCACCACCAAGAGTACCCATTGCTAGCATTTGCTCTATATCCTCCAAGTATTACTGAGGTCTCTGAGAGACTCTCCAATAAACAACATCCCTTCTCTATGCCTGGGTTGGGAATAAATTGAAAAATAAAACAAAAGTTAAAAATGGAAGCTAAACTATTACCTTTATTATTGACAGAGACCTGGTTTGAGTTGGTAGACCTAAAAATGAACAATCAAAATAGAAGCCTCAGTCCCATGGCTCCTGCCCTCCCCACCTAGGAGGAAACAGTCTCTTTGAAAAACGAGTTAAATTCTGTTTTTTGAAATCCATTTCCCAGAAAGAAGGAGAGAGAGATTAAGAGAAAGAGAGAGAGAGAAATGAACACTGCATGTACAGTAATTCTGCCCAGGTTAATTCCTAAATGCATTTAACAAATATGTCACAACACCTCTCGAAGGGCAAGTGAGTAAAGACCCAGGAAAAATATTTTAGCATGGAAATCAGGAGTAGAAAAAAAGGCATCACCCAGTATCTAAAGCCACTTACATTTTTCTTTCCCTTTTTTCACAGGGAAGTATACTGTACATGCTACTTTGTGACAATATAACAGTATGTCATGAGCTTTTCCCCTACTAGTGTTTATTAACAACTTTTTTGGTATTATAAACAAAGAAACTATGACCATCTGTACACATATTTCTTTTTTTTTTTGTAAATAACATTTTTTTGGAACACAGCCACAGCCATTTGTTATGTGTTGTTTATGGCTGCTTTCAGGCGATAATGACATAGTTCAGTAGTTGCAACAGACTGTAGACTCACAGAGCCTAAAATGTTTACTATCTCATCCTCTATAGAAAAGGTTTCCTGACCTAAAAATTTAACATTAATGTCTTAGTATCATCAAATGTCTAAGAATATTCATATTTCCTTGATAGTCTCATAATTTTTTTCCAATTATTTTATTGAGGTCATATTCGTTTATAACACTGTGTAGTTTCAGGTGTACATTATTATAAATCAGTTTCTGTATAGACTGCATCGTGCTCACCACCAATAGTCTAATTTTTATCTGTCACCATACATATGTGCACATATTTTTTGTACACCATCTGTACACATATGTTGCCTATCCCTTGCCAAATATTTTCTTAGAATAAATACTTAGAAGTACATTTTCAAGGTTAGAGTATAGACATTTTTATTATTATTTTGAAAAAAATCTCAAATTATAGAGAAGTTGCAGATAGAGTATAAAGAATTATTTTTTTCCTGAATGATTTGTGTGTAACTTGCCAACGTGATACTCCATCCTCCCCAAATACTTTTGTGTACTTCGTACAAACACAGACTTTTCTATAAAGAAAGCAAACTATCAAAAATCAGGAAATTAACATTGATACATTTCTACTATATACCTCTTAGGTCTCTTTAAAGTTTCTATTACCCCTATTAGGTCCTTTATAGAAACATGAGATCACATGTTACATGCAGTTATCATGTCTCTTTGACTTTCATGATGTTGATATTTTTGAGAATTGCTTTCTAGCTATATTGCAAAATATCTTTTAATTTATTGTGTTAGAGTCAAGTTATAAATCTTTGGTAAAACAAGGAAGTGTGATACCATATTATTATTAGTATATCAAGTTGCACCCAATTTTGATTTGTCCCGTTGCTAATGATCTTTACTTGATTAAGGTGATGGTATCTGTCAGGCTTCTCCTCTATAGTGTTAATCTCTTTTCCTTTGTGGTTGATAGGTAGTTTCTGGGGAGGTACTTTGAACCTATGTAAATATTTCATTCCTCATCAAACTTTCAATTTATTCATTTATTTATATTAGTATAGAGGCATAGTTTGCTATTTTATTCAAATGCTTATAATCTGTTACTATCGTGATTTATTTCGACACTCAAATTGTCTCAGATTTGGCCAAAGGGAGCCCTTTCAAGCTGACTTCTGTGTCCTTTTGCCATGTCTCCATTGTTCAAGAGCATGGTCTCACTTCTGGGCACAAAAGAGGTCTTCAGGTCTCATCTTGTATTTTCTATTTGGGCCCCAGCCCTGGAATCAGCCATTTCTCCAAAGAAGCCAGTTTTTTGTGTGTGTGTTTGTTTTTACTGAAAGATGGTGTTTAGAAGCTAAGTTCTAGGTGCAATGTCATTGCTATTAGGCTTTTGCTTCACTAGGCCTTCTCAATAGCCAAAGCAAGGAATACATGCACTTTATTTGTTTATTTATTTATATCTATCGGCTTTTATCTTGAAAGCCATGAGTTCATATCCTTACCTCCAATTCCAGTTAAGTACCACTTTTCATATTTGTAACTCCCTTCTCCCTTCTCATGAAAATATGACTTTCACTCCATTATCCTTAAGATATTTTCTTATTTAATCAGTGTCTTTTCTATAACCAGTCTCCCATGGCTGTCACAGCCCTATCTCCTGTGTGGCCAGGCCACCCCTCTGCAGGAACATCTTCATAATGCTGCTCAGGGGCCAGAACTCAACACAGACAGCTCTCTTGTGCCCTGCTCACCTGCGTAGGGCTCCAGCACGCTGTGCCAGGCTGCCTTCTGTGTGATCTCGTCTGCTTCTTGCTTGGGCTCTAACTCACCACACAAGGCTCCTCCTCCACTGGGAGACCCTTCTCACCGTACTGGGGCCTCCTCACCCGTCTCTGGGCCCCTGCAATTCCCCGATCCCAATACCAGTGCAGATATTTACCTCACTTGGCCCCTCCTAACAGTTGAAATTCACATTCCAAGCTAATTCTGGAAAGTTTATAAAAATGTATACTCGCATGAGCAATATATAAGTGAGTGCCACTTCTTCAACATGCGGCACTTGTATTTTATTTATTACCTATGTTACCTATGCAGTTAGGAAGGGAACTCAGGTGCACATGGCCATGTGAAGCATGCTTCCCAGTGTTTGGCACGTCATCATCCTGCAAGTTTCCACAAGCCCCTCACGATTTTATTTCATGACGCACTTTTATCCCTATTTCCTCCCTTCTCTCCCCCAACACAAGTACTCATTCTAATGTGTTTAATGTGTATTTTTTGTTTGTTTTTATGTGTATTCTTGCAAAATATTTATTTTTATATGCATTTTAAGTGTATCTAAATAATATTGTATAAACTATTCCATCTTGATTGTTACTTTTTTCTCCAAATACTTTTAAGTTTTCAAATAATCTAAGTGAAAAATTAGTAGCTCAATTACTGTTTTAATTTTTATTACTTTTACTGTTAATAAAGCTGAACATGTTTTCATACAGTTAGTAAACATTTATATTTTGTTTTATGAACTGGCTACGTATATTTTGTCCATTTTTCTCTTTTCCCCATGGATTTGTATATTTTTCTTTTCCTTATTGATTTTTGATTTTTTGTGTGTATGTGTGAGGAAGATCAGCCCTGAGCTAACATCCATGCCAATCCTCCTCTTTTTGCTGAGGAAGACTGGCCCTGGGCTAACATCCCTGCCCATCCTCCTCCACTTTATATGGGATGCCGCCACAGCATGGCCTGACAAGTGGTGCATTGGTGTGCGCCCAGGAACCGAACTCGGGCCACCAGCAGCAGAGCATGCACACTTGCCTGCTATGCCACAGGGCCAGCCCCCTCCTTATTGATTTTTAAGGGTCCTTTTATAAATGTGTTATTCTCTAGCAGAAAAAGAAACCTAGAGTATTTGTTTCTTTAAACTTAATTTAAAATAATTAAATTTTTTTGCTGGTTTTTTTGGGGGATTGTATAGAATTTCTTTAAATGTAGTGTAGGGATTCAGAATGAGTCACCCCAAGATGTGCCACTCTGGAATACAAATTATTTTGAGCTAAAAATAATCAAGGCCCAAAAGACTCAGGAAGAAACTTTGACCCTGCCCTTAACTGCCTAAAAAGAACTTAGATAGAGGATATGTTTAAAGAAGGAGCTATTACCAATGGAAAACTACAGGACAACATGAACTAGTGACAGAGAATAACCTAGTAAGGCCTGTTTGATCCAAGTTCTCTCTGTATCCCATTGTTTCTGGGACAATTTATTTACCAAACATTAACTGTTTTTACTTCCTATAAATTGCCTTCGTTCCCTTTGAAGTCCCAGACCCCTGCTCCCTTCTCTTTAGTCCAGAATGATATACATATCTCATTTTGCCTAACTATCTTTGGAATTTTTCATGCTTATGTGAATTCCCTGTGTGCATGTATTAAATTTGATTTTCTCCTGTTAAACTGTCATATGTCATTTTAATTATTCGACTAGCCAAAAGAACCAAGGAGGGAAATTTTCCCCTCCCCGACAGTAGTCTTTTATGATTTCTCAGTTTTTTGTAATGCTTATAAAGACACTCCACTCAAACTAATCACCTATATTTCTTCTAGTATTTTGTAGTTTTACTTTTTGCTTTCCAATTTAATTTGGTGTGAAATCTAAGGCTTTTTTTCTTTTTTTTTCCCCCAGAATAATTACCTAGGTGTTCAACATCATTTACTGAATGATCCATTCTTTCCCCAGTGATTTTAGAAGTAATTCTTACTATATATTAATTTAGATATAAAATAGGGTCTTTTTGTGAAGAACTTCCTGGTGTGGTCAAACAGTATGCACAATGTAATAAAACTCCCCCAAAAAGGCACAATGCATACTGAAATTCAGCAAGACTCCTATGCTAGCCAAGCCAGCGGAGCCCATGAGCCTGGAGAAAGGGGCATCTTTTCCAACTTCAGAGGCATCCTCAGCTCCTAGCCAAGCCCCTGCAGAGCTGCCTTGGAAGGAGGTGGGGGAGTTTCTCTAATTTGCACAAAGACATTATATGGGCTAGCAGCAGCCCTTTCCCATTTATCTTTCAGTGTATTCCTGCAATAGAATAGTATTAATTGCCTCCACCTATAATTGTTTAAAATATCTATTGGAGGGCCAGCTCGGTGGCATAGTGGTTAAGTTTGCACTCTAAACTTCGGCAACCCGGGGTTTGCAGGTTCAGATCCCAGGATGGACATACATACTGCTCATCAAGCCATGCTGTGGCGGTGTCCCACATACAAAGTAGAGGAAGATTGGCATAGATGTTAGCTCAAGGCCAAGCTTCCTCACACAAAAAATAAATAAACAAAATAAAATAAAAAACTGTCTATTGAGCAAATTCCCCTTCATTATTTCCTCTTCAAAAGTTTCATCACTATTCTTTCAACTTCATTTTTCCATCAATGATCTATTGGTGGTTTAGTAGCATATTGTTGAGTCTCCACAGCTTTATCACTTTCCCAGTTTTTTCCTTGTAGTTGATTTCTAACTTCATAACATTACGGTCTGAAAAGATGCTTGTTATGATTTCAATCTTCTTAAATTTATATAAGTATGACTTGTTTCCCAAAATGTGGTCTATTCTTGAGAATGTTCCATGCATGCTTGAGAAGAATGTGTAATCTGCTGTGTTTGGATGGAGTGCTCTATATATGTCTATTAAGTGCATCTCATCTAGTTTTTCATTTAGGTCCATTGTTTCCTTATTTATTTTCTGTCTGGATGATCTGTCCATTGATGAGAGTGTTAAGCTCTTGATAAAAGTGTTAAGGGTGTTAAGATCCCCTACTATTATTATGTTGTTGTTAATATCTCCTCTTAGGTTTGTTAATAGTTGCTTTATGTACCTTGGTGCTCCTGTATTGGGTGCATATACATTTAAAAGTGATATGTCTTCTTGGTGGAGTGTCCCTTTTATCATTATATAATGCCCCTCTTTGTCTCTCATTACCTGTTTTATCTTGGAGTCACCTTTGTCTGATAAAAGTATGGCAACACCTGCTTTCTTTTGTTTGCCATTAGCTTGGAGTATTGTCTTCCATCCTTTCACTCTGAGCCTGTGTTTATCTTTAGAGCTGAGATGTGTTTCCTGGAGGCAGCATATTGTTGGGTCTTGTTTTTTAATCCATCCCACCACTCTATGTCTTTTGATTGGAGAGTTCAGTCCATTTACATTTAGGGTAATTATTGATATATGGGGGCTTGTTGTTATTTTATCACTCTTTTTCTGATTCTTTTGCATTTCTTTTGTTTCTTGTCCCATGTGTTTCGGACTACCAATGCAGTTTGGTAGTTCTGTATGGGGGTTCTCTTAGTTTTCTCTTTCTTTATCGTGTGTGATTCTGTTCTGATTATTTGGTTAGTGGTTACCATGAGGTTTGTATAAAAAAATCTCATGGATGTGATAGTCCATTTTTTGATGGCCTCTTATTCCCTTAGACTAAGTCGATTCAACCCCTTTTCTCTTCCCCTTCTATGTCATTGTTGTCACATCTTATTCCTTCTTGTGTTGTTAGTTCATGTTTAACATGATGAGGTTATATTTATGCTTGATGCTTCCCTTGATCTTTTTTTTATAATTAAATGTTTGCTAATCTATTTTGATAGAGGACTGCAAGTTTTCTGGTTTTGATGACCTATTTTCCTCCTCGTTCAAAACTTTGAATCTGCTTTCTCTTTTTTTCCTCAGGAATGAGGGCCTTCTTGAGCACTTCTTGTAGTGGGGGTCTTACGGCAATGAACTCCCTTAGCTTTTGTTTATCTGCGATAGTTATTATTTCTCCATCATATTTGAAGGATATTTTTGCTGGATAGAGTATTCTTGGCTGAAAGTTTTTGTCCTTTAGAATTTTGAATATGTCACTCCACTCTCTCCTAGCCTCTAAAGTTTCTGTCGAGAAATCAGCTGAGAACCTGATAGGAAATCCTTTGTACGTTATTTTTTTTTTTTTGTCTAGCTGCCCTTAATATTTTTTCTTTGTCATTGACTTTTGCCAGCTTTACTACTATCTGCTTTGGAGAGGGTCTTTTCATGTTGATATATTTAAGAGATCTATTGATTTCATTCACTAGTATTTCCAGCTTCTTCCCCAGGTTTGGGAAGTTCTCAGATATTATTTCTTTGAACAAGTTCTCTGCTCCTTTTTCCCTCTCTTCTCCCTCTGGAATACCTATAATCCTTATGTTGGATTTCTTAATTGAGTCGGATATTTCTCAGAGGGTTTCTTCATTTCTTTTAAATCTTTGTTCTCTTTCCTCCTCCATCTGGAGCATTTCTGCATTGCTGTCCTCAATATTGCTAATTCTTTCCTCCATATTGTCAGCTTTGGTGCTTAAGGCTTCCAGATTTGTCTTTATCTCCTCTATTCTGTTTTTCATCTCTAAGATTTCTGATTGTTTTTTTTTTTATAGTTTCAATCTCTTTTGTGAAGAAACTCCTGATTTCACTGAATTGTCTGTCTGTGTTTTCTTGTATTTCATTAAGCATTTTTATGATGGCTATTTTGAATTCTCTGTAGTTAAGGTTATACGTTTCTGTGCTTTCCGGGTTGAGTTCTGGGTGCTTGTCATTTTCCTTTTGGTCTGGAGATTTAATATATTTTTTCATGGTGCCTGCTGGTGTTGGTTTACCTTTCCTCATAGTGAAAATATATGGTCGCAGTTTCCTCTTGCTGCCGCTGAGTGGGGGTCAAGAGCTGTGTATTCTGGCCCGCCTCAATCCGTGGGCACTCTTGTCAGCCCCTGGCTGATCTGCAGTGTGGCTGAGTGGAGGCTCTTGGGAGGGAAGCGTGGAAACAGCTGGAGCTGGAGCGCAGCTAGGCCGAAGCAGATGGGGCTCGGGTGTGGGTGGGTTGAAGCAGCTGCAGCTGAAGTGCCACTGGGCCAAAGAAGCTGGAACTGGAGTGCACTGGGCTGAAGAAGGAGGAGCAGGAGTGCCGCTGCACCAAAGAAGCTGGAACTGGAGTGTGCTGGGCCAAAGAAGCTGGAACTAGAGTGTCCTGGGCTGAAGAAAGAGGAACTGGAGCACCGCTGGGCCAAAGAAGCTGGAACTGGAGTGCACTGGGCCAAAGAAGCTGGAACTGGAGTGCACTGGGCCAAAGAAGCTGGAACTGGAGTGTCCTGGGCCGAAGAAGGAGGAACTGGAGCACCGCTGGGCCAAAGAAGCTGGAACTGGGGTGTGCTGGGCTGAAGAAGGAGGAGCAGGAGCGCTGTTGGGCCAAAGAAGCTGGAACTGGAGTGCACTGGGCCGAAGAAGGAGGAGCTGGAGCACCGCTGGGCTGAAGAAGCTGGAACTGGAGTGCAATGGGCCCAAGTTGCTGGCGCCAAGTCAGCTGGAGCCTGCACGCAGGCCAAGCTGAAGCAGCTGGAGCCGGGGGGAGGGGGGCGGTCAAGCCGAAGGAGCTGGGGGTGGGGCATGTTCCAGCCGAAAGAGTGGAGCCGGGGAAGCTGGGGCCGTGGCTTGGTCCAGCTGGAGCAGCTGTGGCTGTGGCATGGTGGGGACTAAGCTGCCACTGCCTCTGGTGCGGGGGTGCAGGCTCAGCCCACTGCTGGTCAGCCAGGTGCCTAGGGGCTGCTGCCTCTGGGGATGGGGCTGAGCTGAAGCACCAGTCGGGTGGGCCGGGTGGCGGAGGGGCACTTACTTTCGCCTCTCCAATCTCAGAGGTTTCTCACCTCATTGTCGCTCTCTGCTCTCCTGAGGGGCTAGCTTGTTGAAACTACCCTCGCAACAGTTCCACTCCCTCCGTAGGGGGATCGGGTTGTGAGGGGTCTTGGAGAGCACCATTTTTCACATGGCAAGCCACCCCTCGCCCTCCTCTGAGATCTGCATGGTCTCAGTCTCTGGGTCACAGTCCTTGGGGAAGGACAGGGGCTCCTCTTACCTCCTTCCACTTACTCTGGAGATTCCAGCACCTCAGTCCTTGGGTGTACGGCTGCCTGGGTGCCTCAGACGTCCCCTGTGTTGTGTGAATAGCTTCTGTTGGAATATGAATGTCCTTTTTGTTGTGTCTCAGAGGACAAGAGTTCAATGGGGGAAGCTCACTCTGCCATGAGGCTGATGTCCCTCTCAATTTCATTTTTCCAAGTGAACTTTGGAATCATTCTGTTAAATTTCCTTATCACGTCTTTCACTTTCCTACCTTTGACTCCAAAATTCTTCTGTTAGAATTGTGTTAAACTTATACATAAATCTACTTGAATCACTTTGTAATTTTTTCTTCTGATCCTGAAACAGAAGATGCCACTCCAACTTGAAAAGACTTGACTTCTTCACCCATTCATATTAAATCTTTACCCTCCGACCCATTACATCGCCACTTGTTCCATTCCCCTGTTTCCTGCTTAGAGTGAAAGGGTCATTATTCTACAAGAACACAAATAACACTTGGAATGCAACAGCCCTACGTTACAGTAGAAATGAGGGAAAACAGATATCTTAATCCAGGTCAAGTTCCTACTTCTAGTTCCAGTTCACGTGCACTGTAGACAGCAGGGAGTGTCTTATGTGGAAGCCAGTCATGACTAAAAGAGAAACTTGCTTGATGAAAAGGCCTGGCTTATGACCAGGAGCAGTCTCCTGAGATGTGCTCTCCTGCTCCAGTGTTTGCAGGCCTGGAAAATTTGCTCAAAACAGTTTTATTTCCATGAAAAACTGCTGAGTTCAGAAGATATTTTTGTCCATGACGACCAACTTAAAATGCAAAAAATAGAACAAACAAATTTTATTGCAAATAGAATTACATTATTTTTTCCTCAAAAAGGTAGGAAACAAATAATACATTCTAGATCATCTGAAAAATGATTCTGGGCAAAAGAAAACTTTTTCTTTGAAAATTATGATTTGTGGTCTTTCACTAGAATGCTAATTTCTTAAATTCCCTTCAAAATTTTATATCAGAATTTATGCAGGCCTGATGACAGGGCTCGACAGCAAAGCAAAGCAAAGCAAGGCACCTAGAAGCTTGAGCCTGACATAATGTGATTTGGGAAAATGCCATCATGCTTTAAAATGCAAAGGGGACACTGGCTGCTATCACAATCTAACAACAAAAGATGTTCTCTTGCTGAGTCTCTTTCTCATTACAGGGGTAAAACCATTCTAACAGTGGCTCTTCTGCAAAGGGCAATCTGTGGCAAGAATTGCTAGAACAGAGACTTGTCATGCTGGTTCTGTGTCAACAGTCTCTCCAGCCCAGCAATCTGAGAATACATACAGATAAAGTACTAACAATTCAATGGAAATTGGCTGGTTTTCAAAGATTGTGACTGTGCAAGCCCCTTGTTCAATTTCAAAAATGAAACCCTCCAGAAGCAATTTCAAAATTACATAAATCTTTCATATATACTGATAGTGCAGGTAAGGATCATCCATTTACCCCATAAAAATAAATTGCTAAAGATGCTTAAATGAACACCTCTCTCTGTAAATGAAGTATTGTTTGAAAATCTATACCTTGTACAAGTGAAGAATATAATAAAGTGCCTAATTAATAAAATTAAATTGTTCTTATTGCAAATTTTTCATACTGTGCCATGAGTTTAGGGGAGAATTAATGAAGTGTACATGAATGATTGCATGGATTTATCTCATAAGACAGTTCTTAAAGTTTCAAGAAAGCTCTCACAGCTTAAATTTTATGTACTAAATTTGGTTTCAGATATTTCTGATGTGTGAACTTTGGGCTGCTGACATTTGAAGGAAGAAGCAAGCACAGGGTTTTAAAGGATGGGCTTTGGAGTCATAAAGTCATGAGTTCAAATCTGTGTTCTGTCACTTATCAGCTGTGGAATCTTGGATACATAGTTTACCCTTCTTTAATATCAGTTTCCTCATTTCTAAAACAGAGTTGTTTTCAGGATTACTAGAGTTAGTAAATGTAAAGCATTTAGAATAGTCTGGCAAATAAATATAAAATAAATGATAGTTGTACAAGGAAACAGGTAAAACTATTCAAACTTTTGATACTCTAATGGTGGGTTTGTCTTAAAACTGAATCAACAGGGGTCAAAATATAAGGAAAACAATAGCTTTGGCTAAAAATCAAACTATAGCTGTGGATTTTCTTATTTGGGGAAGTAAAAGATATTTCTGGCATTAGTTTTTTGTTAAGAAAAAAGAATTTTATTTATGTATTTAGAAAAATTTTTATTTAGATATAATTGACATATAATATTATATTAATTTCAAGTGTACAACATAATGATTCGATATATGTATATGTTATGAAATATCACCACAATGTCTCGTTAACATCAATCACCACATATATTTACAATTTTTTTTCTTGCAATGAGAACTTTTAAAATCTACTCTCTTAGCAACTTTCACATATACAACACAGTATTATTAGCTGTAGTCAATAATACTGTACATTACATCCCTAGTACTTATTTATTTGATAATGGAAATTTAAATTGGTGGTCAAAAGATATTAACTCCCAGTTACATATTTATTTTTATCTTTTAACTAATCTGTGGCATTTATTCAGATATTGCCAGTTTTTCTACCAATGTACCTTTTCTATTCCAGAATCCCACATAGCATTAGCGCACTTAGTGCCCTCTAACCTGTGACAGTTCCTTGGTCTTTCCCTATCTTTCATGACCTTGACTATTTTGAAGAGTAACATAAGTATTTTGCAGAATGTCCCTCAAGTCCAGTTTGTCTGCTGTTTTCTCATGGTTACACTGGGGTCATGTGTTATTGGGAAAGACACCACAGTGGTAAAATGTCCTTATCATATCTTATTGGAGGTACATACCCCATATTGACATGAGTTCACACTGCTGATGTTAACTAGGTTAAGGTGGTGTCTGCCAGGTTTCTCTACTATAAAGTTACTCTTTGTCTCTTTGTAATTAATTAATATTTGGGAGAAGATATTTTGAGACTATGCAAACATCTTGTTTCTCCTGAAACTTATGCCCAATAATTTTAATATGCATTGATAGCTCTTGACTGCGGCAATTATTACTGTGGTGTTCTAATGTTGATTTTTCTTTTTCCCTCATAACTTTTACAATTATTAATTGGGATTCTTTTGTAAAAAAGAGTGTTTCTTTCACCTCATCTACCATTAACTTTTAACTGAGATTAGTTCAAATCTCATGACACCGTCTGCTGGACTAAGTGCACTGGAGCAGGAATGATGGGGATCAGACCCGCTCCAGGAGTTCCATCATCATTCATGCAGCATGCAGTACTGAGTACCTCTAATGCCAGTCACTAAGCGGGTGCAGGAGAAATGGCAATGAATAAGTACAGTCTTTGCCCTTAAGGAACTCACAGTCCAACGGAGGGAAACCCATGTAATAAATATATACAGGTTAGGCACTAAAACAGAAATATATCCGTTAGGGTTGGAGGCATGATATGCTAACAATTTAGAAATCAGGCATGTTGTCACATTGTGAGCTGAGTTTTGAAAGGTGATTGGGTGTGCAGAAGGCAGGCAAGATGGAGAAAGGCATTCATAGCAGAAAATGGCATGATCAAAAGCTGAGAAGCTTGAAATAGAAAGACAAATACAGGGGGCCGGCCCGGTGGCGCAAGCGGTTAAGCGGGCGCGCTCCGATGCGGCAGCCCGGGTTTGCTGATTCGGATCCCGGTCACGCACTGACGCACCGCTTGGCAAGCCATGCTGTGGCGGCATCCCATATAAAGTGGAGGAAGACAGGCACGGATGTTAGCACAGGGACAGTCTTCCTCAGCAAAAAAAAGAAAAAAAGAAAGAAAGACAAATACTTAGTGTGTCGGTGAGTATTCGATGAGAGTCTTGAACTTTATCTTGTAAATCTTTGTAATGGGAGCTATTGAAAGTTTTATAGCAGGATAATTTTGTTTTAGAAAATGCACTCTGATGACCATTTAGAGAAGACATTGAAGCTGTATGAAATTGGAGGTAGGGAGGTGAATTAAGGGACTTGGGTTCCCTTTTTATCAAGCTTAATATTATTGGGTATCTGAGCTGCTAAATGCAAGAGGGTATATAAATGACAAATTTTAGAGTGATGTGAGTCTTTATTGTAGTGGGAGAAGGTACAGGTTATGGGGTCTTACAGCTGTGATTTATATCAAATTTTGGGCCCTGCTTATGATCCTTTAGCATTTTTGAGCATCTTAAATTATGCATTATTGGGGTTTCAAATACTCCTGACTTCTGAGAATAATCAATGACATAATATAATTATGGAAAATCTAGATCTTACAGCCAATGCTTTTGTCTAGACACCTTCATAGCCCTGCAATCTATATTTTCATAATCTTTGATAGTTTGCAGGAAATTAAAGTGATGTAGGTGCCTCTAGAGAACTATTTAATCTGCATTCCTAAAATTTCATTTACGCAGGGATTGCCACCCTTTTTAAGGATGACAAAAATATTTGAAGTCAATATTTAATCTCAGCTGTTAAGAAAATTTAACGTCATGGGAGTGAAACCAATGGCTGAAGGAATTTCAGAAATGAATAAGAGTAAGAAGCTCAGGAGGGAAGGTAAACTGTAGAAGAACATTCTAGTTATTATTGAATGACACAGACTCTAGATAATACCATAGGGGCTGATAATACATTAAAGAGAAATGCATAGTTCATGGCAGTTGAGACCACATGCTACTATGACAAACTAGCAATGGGTTGACCTTTGAGATTATGTATACAACATTAAAGATTCCCTGAGTACCAAAAATATTAACCTACATAAATATTTTAGAAAGTTCCATGAGAAACTTTATGTATTAGAGTCCTGGAAAGAAACAAACAGCTCATTCAAACCAGATAATTTGTCAAGAGTTTAATAAAGGTACTATTTATAAAGATGCGGGCAGGGTTTAAGAAATACAGTTACCGTCATAGGATGATACTTTGGCAAGCCATTACTGCCCCTAGACCTAAAGGGGCAAGAGTAAGGAGAGGGAATGTTTACTAGAACCTAGAGAGGATAACTATATGGAGAAGAATGCCTAGTAGAAATTGTGACCTTCAGTAAAGGGGCACAGCCAAATGGGGACTAGGCAGGAAAAGAGCAGGGAGAATACATGTGCTGACATTACTCTCCTGCCAAGTCCCCATCTCCTGCTGGTGCTTCCCGTTGTCCAACTGCAATAGAAAATCTGAAGGCAATGGAGCAATTGGATATAATTCTCATGGGTCAGTCTTCTAGGGAGCAGAGCAAGATAAAGAAGGATGGAGAGTGAATCTGGAGGGTTAACCAGAAGATATTCAACACATTTTTAACTAATATTTTGTAAGATGTAAGAAAGACTTATCTTTATTTAGATTGGACTTTATTTGAATGTAACTCTCTCTAATGATAGAGGCGTTTTAATCAATATGGTTTGGGATTTATTAAATTTGGGGAGGCATACAACTTAGCATGTTGAGTATTTTTTTATTGTTTTCAAATAAATTTTACAGTTATTGGAAATAAAAGGAATGTGCAAAAATATAGAAATCACTATATTTGAGGAAGTGTTTGTATATGTCAAATTTATATAATGGAAGAATGAAATAAAATACAAAATGGGTATAGTTTATAAGCTTAAAAATTTTAGTTGCCTACTGGGCATCATGAAATCCAATTTGGCATTAAAATAAATATGAAAACCCACAAAAGATATTTAGAAAAATCATTTACATAATGCCCAAACATCAGAAACCACTTAGATGCTTTGAGGCAAAGCATAATGTGTTTTTATGACACTACATTTAGAATTTCTTCTTAAGTGAATTATATTATGTGGGAATCTGTTTTTTTGTGTGTATCTATTAGTACAACGCTTGAATTTTCACATGGATAATTGAAACAGTATTGTCTCATCATCCGCTTCAAATAATGTTTAAAAGTAGAACTAGATTACAATTGTAGCAGTTCAAGAGTATTACAATTTATTGTTTCAACTAGTATGGAAAAATAATTTTCTTTTTATTGTGAATATTGAAAATAAAACAATTTTTAAATACACACTTAATAAAAGTCTTATTGTAATGTGTCTTTTACAAATTTTGTGTTCTTTTTCAGAATATTTTATTTTGTATCAGTTAAAAGATTAGTTACTATTAGCCCTGTCTTGGTCTAAAGTACTCTATAAATATTAATTATTTCTGTTAAGTATTATTAGTTTCATTTTTAAATATTAACTATTTCTGTTAAGTATTATTAGTTTCATTTTTGCAGAGAGGGGGTAATTTTCCCACATCACACCACTAATAAAAGGCAGAAGAGGGTTTTAACCTATTTATTGTATTTGTTCTGAAAGTCTTCAGACTTTTCAATTGTACTGAGTAGATTATTTCTACAGCTTTCAATTTTAGTATTGGTTTTTGTTAACGTGATAGTTAACATGTTTTTTTAATTTTCTTGACAAGAACATTTAAATGTTAAGTAGATGTAATAGCTGTAGTCATAAGCATGAGTAATAAAGCTTCTTATTATATAATTGGTCTTCTTTGTGTGTGTGTGAGGAAGATGAGCCCTGAGCTAACATCCGTGCTAATCCTCCTCTTTTTGCTGAGGAAGACCGGCCCTAAGCTAACACCTATTGCCACTCCTGTTTTTTTTCCCCTTTTTCTCCCCAAAGCCGCCTCAGCATTGCCGGACAAGCGGTGCGTTGGTGCGCGCTCAGGATGCGAACCCTGGCCGCCAGTGGCGGAACACACGCTCTTAACCGCTACGCCAAGGGGCCGGCCCCTGTATAATTGGTCTTGACAAGTTTAAAGTAATTGGAGATCATTTGTGAGCGAAGTAACGTAGTGACATAGAAAAAGAAAAAAAGATTCGTGGGTTGAAGTCAGAACAACTGGATTTGGGTCTTGGTTCTGATCCTCTAGAGCTCTGTGAATGAACTGCACCAGCCCAGGGTCGCATTTTGTGATATTAAATAGGACACTGTTTTACATATTTCCTTGTACCCCTTGCTTTGGTAGCAATATTCCCTTCTGTTCTCTACCTGTATGCACACACAGGTGCACGCATTCTGGCTTTTGAGCTCCTAATTAGGCTTGTAGAAACTCACCCTGCAAACAACACGCTGAAAGCAGAAGTGCTTTTGATTTCCAAGTGACAGGCTTTGTTAAGAGAGAAAAGGTTTCATTTGGAATTTTGAAAGCTGAGTTTTGCACATTAAAAGCAAGGCTGGTAGAACTAAAGCTAGGAACCTGAGCAGAGAAGGGTAATAATATCAACTTTCCTGCTCAAAACAAACAAACAAAAAGAGGCCTAATTTGGGGGATTCTGGGAACAGCAGCTATAGCTGCCTGGATTTCATGGACGGCCTTGAAGCTCTATACCGGCCAGTTTACCAGAGAGTTAAGAGTAACAGTGCCTGGGAGAGAGAGTCCCACTCACAGGAGAACGAGTACCCCTCCGCCCAGGGGAATGGAAAGAAAATCTGTCCAAGAACACTGCACTCCCCAGGAGGCTAAGAAACAACTCTGCTTTCTGTTCCCAGTCCTCTCCCCATCTGGGCTGGCAGTAGTGGCTCATCCTTCTGCTTCAGAGTTAGGGGTGACTGGACCAGTTGTGGGTGGTTCTCTTTAGAATGTACCAGTACTTAGCTTTTCTTGACCTCTAGCTTTCAGCTTCCAGCACAACAGTGATATTGGCTCAACACAAGCTTGACATAAGGGAAGCCATATTGTAGAAAAGAAACCATATTGTAACTTTGAATGACATCTGACTAACTCTGTGGATTTCATGGCCCCTTCCAGCTGCTATAAGTTAATAACTTTGTTCTTTTGAGTTCCTTAGGAACGTGGTGACCCCTGAGCAGAGAATCTATGCTGGTAGCCATCATCAATGACAACTGAAAGATTGGGGTGTAGGGCGTTGCTCCAGTCTCTGATGCATATCAAGTAAAAGAAAAGACTGTCAGGAACTAAGACCAGATGGATGCCCCCCACCCCGAGACCAGATGCCTCCATCCGGAGATCAGATGGATGCCCCACCCTGAGACCAGCCCTCTATATAACTGGCCTGTAGTTTTTGTTCTGTAAGATGGTTCTTTTGGATGTTAGTCAGTCATCTTCCCCCTTGCTAGCAAGCTGTAATAAACTGCCCTTTCTCTCTGCCACCATCTTGCCACTTGATGATTGGCTTTTGTCTCGTGGCCAGCAGATTGTGCCCTTTGTGCAGTAACAACAGGACAGTAGGAAAATCCCACTTAATATTCTGTTATGCAAATTTTCTAAAGATCATCTAGAGATAATTGTAATACGTGTTTAGGTTATTCACAAATAATTTTTTAAAGATTGTAGTGAAGGGTTGAGAAGTTAAAACCATTATAATTTTGCATATTGACATTTCAGCAATGATAAAATGAGCTTTCTTTTCAAAGGAGAAAAGAACCCATTCAACAATTTTCTGTCACATGAATTCATACGTGTACAAATTTTATACAACACAAAAAGCTCATGAAATCTGTTCTCTGGAATACAAAACCTGATGTCAAAACCGGAAAATTATTCTCATGAATGACACACCTCATTTACATTTGCTTCAGGATATAGCTACATAATGAACTTTTTATACAATGGTAAATTGGGCTGGTCATTATGACATGATTCTACTTGGAAATCATACAGGGTATGTTTTAAGGACATGCAGCAAACCTGAAAACTCCCTGTTTTACAGAGTTGTTCTGTCAGGCATTATTTTCACAGGGCCTCATTGGAAGAAGAGTTTATATGCATATTAAGAGTAGTGAAGGAAAATAGTCAAGAAAGATTAAATTAGAGACAGTGTCGCACTGTTAGGAGTTCTATGTTTTAAAGGTTCTAACTCTGACTTGGAATTAACTCAGTGAATTCTACTTTATATTCACATTCCAAAATATAAGGGAAACAAAGAAAAAAATATTATTAAAGGCAAGAAAGCTATGTAATAGACATTGTAATTTCAACTACTGTATTAATTTCAAAAGTTTGAATGAACCAGTTAATTACTTTAGACTCACACTTACATTATGGATAAGATTTTCTTTTTTCCCTTTACAAGAAAGTTATGGTGTTGCTATTATTTGGGAAATAACAACGTAAGAAAATGTAGTAGGATTGTTTTGGAAATATGGGACAATACATTTCCTTCAGTTTTCTTCTTCTATCTCAGATAATGCTGCTGCCTTTATTGTTTCACATTCTTTAGTCCATCTACTGCCAAATAATTTGACCCTACAATCGTAATTTACTCCAATACAGAAAAAAAGAGTTCCTTTCCTATAATGCCTTTATTGTAGCAGGTAACATTTGGCCATGCCTTGGAAATAATAGATAAGTGAGAAGGAATTGCAAATGAATATAATGATAGAGAAAAAGTGTAATTTAGGGTAGAGAGTAGGTGTTGATGAATAAAAATAATAGAGATGTTTCTAAGCTTAATTTTTTTATATTGTGTCCAATGGTGATAGAAAAATTAATGAAAGATATGCATAGAATGTTAATAATGGGTAGTCGGGGTGGTAGAAATAAAAATTAGTCAAATATTTTTAATTGTCTGCATTTTCTAAATTTTATACAATTTTCCTTCTTTTTAATTTATATAGTTAATTTATAGTTTTCTAATTCTTAGGTTATATTATATAAATAACAAGATAAAAATTATTAGAAATATTACATTATTCTACTTTTATAGAAATCATTTAATAGTATGAAAGCAATGTACTTTTCTCAATTTAGTTCAGAAATTAGTAGAGAAACACCACATCTTTAATCAAATGGTGGATAAATTTTTACAATTTCATTTTAAAGCATCAGTTTATTGAATGTTAACTAAGTTTCATGTGTATAGCTTATATATCATGATTCTGAAAAAAAATCTGTAATTACAAACCCTTTTATTTTGATGTAATTCTTAAAATCCAGCCTCTAATCTTTGGGGTAAAGATTGGACTAGTGAAAAGAGTGTGGCCTTTGAAATTAAACAATCCTGGGTTCAAATGCTAAGCTTTCTGCCTAATATTTTTATAGTACTTCTCATCTCTAACATTATGCATTTAACATGATAGTCCCCAAACTTCCTTCCCTTTCACATCACATCCTGCTTCTCACATCAAGGAGTAGAGCTCATTTATGCTCTCCTTGAATCTTTCCTGGCCTTGTGACTAGCTTCACCCCGTAGAATGCAGTGGACTTCTAAGTCCAGGTTCAAAAAGAGCAGGCAGCTTTCACTTTCTTCCTCTTGGAAACTAGCTTCCACACAGGGTGAGAGCCTGTGTGGTGATGCCATGTGGAGAGCGAAAAGTCTTCAGACTACATAGTGGAGAACCAAGAAATCCAGCCCATACTGAGAACAAGGTCCCAGACATACAATCCCCCTTGAGCCATTGGAGCCAGCCTCCTGTCTTTCAAACTATCCTAGCTAACACACCAGACACGTGAGTGAAGAAGCCGTCTTCGGTGTTCCAGCTCAGCAGCAGGGCAGGCTTTATGGATATGTGACCTAAACAGTTGCACGTAAGGTCCCCATGCTTTGAAGACTTCTTTGCTTGGTTAGGTGTTCTGCTGTCACCAACTTGAAATTCTTAATAATTTATGAACAAAGT
This sequence comes from Ceratotherium simum simum, assembly GCF_057802395.1. Classification (NCBI taxonomy): domain Eukaryota; kingdom Metazoa; phylum Chordata; class Mammalia; order Perissodactyla; family Rhinocerotidae; genus Ceratotherium; species Ceratotherium simum. The sequence continues at coordinate 65,823,328 of NC_141908.1, read as the reverse complement.
TCCACGTTTTCATTTTGCACTGGCATGGAAGTAGCCAGTCCTGCCCAGCAGACATGATACGGAGCTGAGACCATCCAAACCCACTGTGCCTTGTCCACATGTCTGACCTATAGTATTTTAGGTAATTAAATGGCGGTTGTCTTGGGCTAGCCCTGTGGCATAGTGGTTGAGTTCAGCATGTTTTGCTAGGGCAGCCCCAGTTCGGGGGTATAGATCCCTGGCTTAGACCTCAAGCCATGCTGTGGAGGCATCCCACATACAAAATAGATGGGCATAGATGTTAGCTCAGGGCCACTCTTTCTCAAGCAAAAAGAGGAAGGTTGGCAACAGGTGCTAGCTCAGGGCCGATTTTCCTCACCAAGAAAAATAAATAAATAAAAAATATTAAAAAAAAAATGGTGGTTGCTTTCAGCCACTAAGTTTTAGGGGAGTTTGTTCACAGCAAAAGATAACCAAAACATATGACATTTAAAAATAGCATAGAAGCTCCTAAGAAGACCATGAAGAATATTTCTTGGAGGAGACAGGAGAAAGAAAGATGCAGATATTTATATGAAGATTTAAGGGTGTGTGTAAAAATATATTCAGAAAATGTATTGCTTTAGAATGGTAGACAGTGAAAGGAATAGAGGAATTTTTGGAACCAAAAATATTAACCAACGAATTATTTGAAAAAGTTTAAAGATTTTATAACTATAATCAATGGAGGTACCCTACCCTTAGTTGACATTTAAAATATTGAATAACGGATGAAATGTTACTCAACAGTTAAAGTTGGACAATTTTAGAATGTACGTATATATATTTTTGGTGAGGAAGATTCGCCTTGAGTAAACATCCACGCCAATCCTCCTCTATTTTGTATGTGGGTCGCTGCCTCAGCATGGCTGATGAGTGGCAGGTCCACGCCCAGGATCTCAACCCGGGCACCCAGGGCCACTGCGACACTGAAGCAGAGCACACTGAACTTAACCACTAAACCACAGAGGTGGCCCTAGAATGCATATTTTTAATAAAGAACTAGCTCATAGTGAAAAACAAAAGAAAAGTAAACATAAAAAACAAAAGAAAAGCATAAAATTGTGTTTCAGTGGAGAAGAAATTAAAGTTATCTAGAATAGATTAAAATAATGTTTACAGAGTACAATTTTTTGATACTATATTTCCTTAGCAATTAAAAACATATCTAAATATAGTTTGAAATGCCCTAAAATTCTATGCTTTGACCTAACTGGGCTGAATTTTTCTGTATGATCTGAGATGAGGATCTGATTTTATTTTTCCTCATGTGAATAGCCAATTGTCCCAGCACCATTAAGCGGAGAGTCACCTCTTCACTGGCTATAATTCCACATCCCTCATACACTATAGTGTCATCTTTGTGGATCTGTTTCCATGTACTTTATTCTGTTCCATTGTTAATTGATTCATGCATCAACACCACTCTGTTTTAATTACTGCACACCTATAGTGAGTCTGTGTACTTTAAGGAAAACTCCTCTTTTCTCTTTTTCTCACTCCTTTTCCTCACCTTTTTAATTCTTCTCCTTTTTCTCCTTCTCTACCTCCTTTACCTCTTCTCTCCCCCTTATTTATTCTACTTTTTAAAAATTTGTCTTGTCTGGATCAGAAGCTTGTCAATACATGAAAAACAATTTATCATTTTTCCCTTATCTCTCTTTTCTCTTTTTCTGGAACTTTTTTCTTTTTTTTGTGAGGAAGATCAGCCCTGAGCTAACATCCATTCCAATCTTCCTCTTTTTGCTGAGGAAGACTGGCCCTAAGCTAACATGTATTGCCAATCCTCCTCCTTTTTTTCCCTTTTTCTTCCCAAAGCCCCAGTAGATAGCTGCATGTCATAGTTGCACATCCTTCTAGTTGTTGTATGTGGGACGCCGCCTCAGCATGGCTGGACAAGTGGTGTGTTGGTGCATGCCGAGGATCTGAACCCGGGCCGCCAGTAGCAGAGCACACACACTCAACCGCTAAGCCACAGGCCAGAACTCTTTGTTTTTTAACTCGGATATTAGACTTTCTCCATTTAAACACTCTCTTATATGCACAGCATTCTTTATCTTTTAATTAACTAATTATTTCTTGTCTCTCTGTGTCTAAGCTTGCTGTTTAACAGTACACCTAGTCTTAAATTGCAATTTCTACATTTTCGCTTCCAGATTTTTTTTCAAATCTGCTCTTTTCTATTCATGATTCTTGTTCTTTCATTATGTTTTTTATTTCTTCTTTTATTATTTTACACTGGCACTTAATGGAATTAAATGTCCCTTTCATCTACCTCTCAATTCTATATTGCCAGCTTGCTCTGAGCTAAGATGCTTCTTTCCCCTTATTGGTAACAAAACCAAAGCTCACAGTGGTTGGGGTCTAGATCCAAGTGCCTTTATTTCCCTGGTCCTTCTGGGCAATAGCTCACACTTTCCATAATTTATTTGGTTTCTATTTCCAGTACATGGATTAATAGATTAATAAGTAGAAGTATTTATATATTTATTAATTCTCTAGTGATCCTCCAAATATTATTCAGATTGCTGACTATACCCACAGTGGCCAGCAAAACATCCCATTTAACCCCTCCCTTCCCAGCGTTGGTTAAACCTCTCTCCTAATAGAATCACTGTAGAGAATACAGGGTGCTTTGAAGTCAAGGTCTCTAGTGTTATGATACACCTCAACGTCTTCAAAATAAGGAATCACATGGATCTGATTCATTACACTCTCAGTTGAAATAGATAATTTATTTCTATTATACAACATAATTTTTAAAATTAATATATATTAACTTTAGGAAAATACCACTTAAAGGCATAATTTTAATTGATAAGCTCTACAATCTCTTTTCATAAATAATTTGCCAAAGATTCTACTACTTCAATTGCCCTCTATACTTTAAATACCAAGCATCTTGGTATAGACACTAATTATGCATAATGAAAGAGATAAGTACATATCAACATTAGAGACTGCATGTGGGAATTCAGATAATCACAATAATTTAGTAAGATAATTTACTCTTTTCCAAGTGAAAATAAACATTGAAATTTTGTTATTGATAAGAAAACATTCTTACATATTTACAGTTGTCAAAATATTTAAACTCATATTTTCATTCTTCCTATTTTACGAATCCCTGTGGTTTCAATTTAACACATTCTTTAAAACTTGACAATATATTTTCATATTAGATTTCTTAATCCTAAATTAAGAAATGTGAGCTAAATATACAAAATTAGGGTGACATCTTTGAGAAAAATGGTATTATTACTCAGAGGAAATCTGAAATATTTTGAAGATTATTTTATATTTTTTTGTAGATATATTAGTGCACAATACATAAAGAGACTGTTAGTATAATACTTTGTTAATTTGAATACTACTCTAACAACAATTGTCTGTTTTCTTCTTGGTCTTAATATTTCTTGAGACAAATAATTGTTCTCTATTAATACTATTTCATAATATTTCCTAATTAATGGTATAAATAAAAATCTTTCCCCTATGTTATATATTTAAAATCCTTTACTTAAACAGTACATGATAGAAGCTCTGGGCATATTATAAGCCTCTGAATCAAACAATGAGAAGGTATATTGCTAAAAATGCCCTCTTAGGAAATAGGAAATTGTTTAAAATAGAAGTCATCCAGAGTAATGTAGAAACAACTTTGACAATAATGTGTAAAATCTCCATATATAAATGAAAAGATACTAACATCAATCAAAGTCAGGAAATACTGCTTGAATTGGAAACTCCAGTTCTAAGGAATCCCCAGCAATAGAGAAATTGAAAACACACACACACACACACACACACACACACAGCCCATGTTTTGTGATAGGTTAAAATTGTCTGTGTTTCTAGAAAAAAATAAAATTGCATTTTAAATATAATAAAATGGAAGTCAGCAAATTAGATAGAGTCTTTGAAATCCTTGGTTTTGTAAAGAGTCATTAAAATAACTTATAGATAATGACATTTGAGAAAATTCTTGCAAAGTTGATTTTTTTAAACAAATGTGGAAATAGAAAATCTCATCTTGTATTTTTAGGTAAAATATGTGTTATAGCATAGAGGTTAAAAACATAGCTAACAAAGTCATATTTTCTTGGTGGTAATCAAATCTTAACTCTACTTCTTACTAGCACTGTGAATCTAAGGAGAGAGAATGCAATATTTGAAGCCAACAATAATGGCTGATATGTTTCCAAAACTGATTTGAGAAGCTTTCTGAACTCATTCAGGATAAATTCAAACAAAACACATTTAGCCACTTATAGCAACACTAATGAAAACCAAAGGCAAAGACAAATTATAAGTTGGGAAGAAAATAATCCCAAACTATAATCCTATACCAGTAAAAAAACCTCCAAAATTTAAGGGAAAATAAATTTCTTTATAGATAAAGAGAATTTGAAAGAAATTTTCATTAGCAGAATCACAATAAATAAATAAATGATAAATACTGAAGTGAGTCGTTTTTTCTCCTCTAAGTGAACCCCAGTTTACATTCTGTGATTTAGTTAAAACAATCCTGAGAATTTCCTTATCTACCATAGAATCACATTTACTTCATTCTCTGTGATCTATTTTTTTCATATACTAACTGTAGTATTTCTTTGACTGTAATGTAGTAATCTGCTGTAATCTGACTCTTTCTTTAGGATGAACTGTTGTAAGCAACAATGTAAAACAGTTAATCTGAAATCTGTGGTAAGGGGTAGTGTCATTTTCACCCTTGTATCTCCAGCAATTAGTACATTGTCTGATGCAGAGTATGTGTTCTCTATGTATTGATAAATAAATGAATAGTTAAATAAATTAATGACTTCGTACTAGAGGTTGGGGTGGGAAAGGATAAAAAACGTAGCTTGCCTTCTAAGTGGTTATAACCTACTTAAAATGACAAGACTTTTTCACATTGAATTGTTTAGCAAATTTATAGGATCTAAATGTCAGTATTAAAATGTGTAATATAGGGGCCGGCCCGTGGTGCAAGCAGTTAAGTGCACGCGCTCTGCTGCTGCAGCTGGGGGTTCGCCGGTTTGGATCCCAGGTGCGCACCGACGCACTGCTTGTCAAGCCATGCTGTGGCGGCGCCCCATATAAAGTGGAGGAAGATGGGCACGAATGTTAGCCCAGGGCCAGTCTTCCTCAGCAAAAAGAGGAGGATTGGCAGATGTTAGCTCAGGGTTGATCTCCCCCTCCCCCCCCACCCACAATGTGTAATATAGAGAATAAGTCCTTAGGAAGTCAGGATAAAATACTGTAGTTAAGAAAGAAGCTAGTTAGTTTTAATAAAATCTTACCAATTTATGCATTCTAATTCAGCTTCCTTCTGAGTGATATAGAAGTTTAAGAAGTTTTTGGACATTTTCCCTGTCCTTAAGGCATTTACAGCCTCCTGCACATATCAAGTAGTTAGCCTCTGAGTGGACTTGTGTTTTATGCCTACCTAACATGCTGTCTTTCTGGTAATGGCACCCCAAATTTTCTTAAGAAATAAATTAATCTCACAGAGTAGTGGCTTTGATACATCATGAAAATGAGCACTTCAGTGAATACTCCAACTCTTTCAGAAACTACAGGCTCAAAGTACATAAAGACAGCAAAGGATAATGGAAGAAATCAGGCTAGTGGCTATTCAGTGAGCATGGCTTCTCAAGTTTCCCTGGTTTCCTCATCAGTGACTGCATTCTTGCTGAAGCAATGCTGTCTTTATTGTTTCTAAGTCCTATATGGTCACAAGAAGCCATGGAGGGAAGCTGACCAATCCTCCTAAATCCCTTAGTGCATCACCCTGAATCTCCAGCAACTTTATGGTTGTTAAATGCTGACTTTAATAATTGTCCCCTCGATCTAGTATCCAGATTCTTTTTCTGATGCCAGCCCTGGATGTTTCCATTACCTGAAAAAATAAATTCCTTTTTTATATTATGTGTGTTTTATATTTACATGTTTAGAGTTTCTATAACTTGAAACCAAAAGAAGCCTGACTCAAAAAGGCAGTAATGATGCTACAGGAGTTCAAGCACCCTTATCCTTGAACTTCTCCTGCCTTACTATCCTTCCCTCCATTTTGGTCCAGCAATAGAAAATCACTAGCATTGCCCAGACATATTATGTTGTTTGGGTGCTTTACATATTTATACCCTTTCTGGTAAAATTGTGTCAAGGTTCAGCACAAAGATCATAGTTATGTTTTCTGTGGAGGTTACAGTGATGGTCTATATCTCCATCTCCTCCCCTCCTGCCTGCAAACTTCATCCTTCCTTTCTGTACCAACACTTTGTCTTTTACATACATCTTTGTACATACAACACTATATTGTAATTATTTCTTAGTATCTGGTTATTTCCATGATTGTGTACTTCTCGAGGGTTGTAATTCTATCTGATTCATTTTCTTTTTATCCACCAGTACCTAATATGGTGAGGGTAAAGTGAGAGTAGAATATATATTGAATGTATAAAAATACCAGAAAGGAAGCAAAATAAATTGAACACAGCAATGCGTGGGTCATAACTATTCCAAAAGTGTTTTCTCAGCCACATAGCTATGTCTTGAGGGACTATTTTCTTTATTGCTTTGGAGTTTCCCTCATCAAATTGTATACAATGAAATCTGAAAACTTAGAGGCACTGTAAAGCATTCCCAGATGAAAAATATCCTTTATATCACTAGGGCATTAAAACACAATGCATGCCCTGTCAAGTATCTTATGTCTTCTGAGCTATCACACTATTTCTCTTTTGAAATTTACCGACGGGGACCAGAAAACAAAATGAGCATACAGTGGGGAAAAACACACAATAACAATGTCATAAGCAATCAAATAGACTATATTCAAAGCTGAAAACTGTGACTTTGTTTAAAACTCAACTGAATGAAGAAGTTTGCATGACACAGTAGTAATAAATATGCCACATTATACCAAAAACCCCACACCAATAACACACAAGCAAGCAAACAAAAGCAATGAGTAAAAATCAACTTTTTTGATAAATACATGAAATTACTTTCTGTTTACTCTGGCTGCTTTAAATCAACATGAGTATCTGGCTTTGAGGTCTCATGTTACTTCCTAAATAAATGGACTAGAGGTCACTCTACTAAAGGAACAAGAACGCTCTTGTACGTGGGTCATGATATCAAAAGGTTGGAGTCCGGGGCTGGCCCAGTGGCACAAGCAAAGTGTGTGTGCTCCGCTGTGGCAGCCTGGGGTTCACCAGTTCAGATCTCGGGCATGCACCAACGCACTGCTTGGCAAGCCATGCTGTGGTGGTGTCCCATATAAACTGGAGGAAGATGGGCACAGATGTTAGCGCAGGGCCAGTCTTCCTCAGCAAAAACAAAAAGAGGAGGATTGGCAGATGTTAGCATAGGGCTGATCTCCTCACACACACACACACACACAAAAGAAGTTTGGAGTCCTTTTGAGTAAACTGACACTCTCTCCTATGCCATCAAGTGTGGGAGTTTAACTTTGTACTTTTAGTGAAACGACTTTTTGTCATCTACTAAAATATATGATATTAAAGGAGAATTTCTTAATGAAGAATTCTAGCTGTCTACTCCATATAGAAAAGGCTATTTGAAATCTTCATAAAATATAAATTTTTTTTGCTGAACTTCACTGGGGGCGTAGTGTATTAGTCTTTTCGGGTATTCATAACAATATACTGTAAACTGGATGGCTTAAACAGCAGAAATTCATTTCTCACAGTTCTGGAGGCTGGAAAGTCCAAGATCAAGGTTCCTGTTGAGAGCTCTTTTCCCGACTTGCAGACTACTGCCTTCTCACCATCTCCTTGCATGGCCTTTCCTTGGTGCTCACACACAGAGAGATTGAGAGAGAGAGAGAGAGATAATGCATTATCTTCTATTGGTAGGCCATCTCTCACATTGATGGTAAGTTTTTATAATCACTTTGTTGCTTTATGCTTTCTGTACTTCACTTACCACAAGTGATTGAGTCCACATTACTAACTGGTGGTAGATGATCTGGCTCCAAAATGTCCTCCTAGCATCTGCTTTCTCAGACTAAAGGAACAAGAACGCTCTTGTACGTGATATCACCTCGTGATATCAACTGTTACAAATTGAGTTTCTTGGGAGGGAGAATCTGAGATGGATATTAACGTGCAAGATGTTTATTAAAAATCTTGGCCAGAAGGAGAAAGAAGGAGAATTGGTCAGAGAAAGATGAGCTATGATACAGTCCAAACAAAGTTCTCAGTTGACCTCATGAAGAGATATGGCTGTGGAATGGTCCGTGTAGGTTATCCTGAGTTGGGGCAAGGAGACTGGACTTTCACTCCCTCACAGATTAATCATTGTTTGTGACTACGCTTGGTAGGAGGCATGACCTTGTGCTTGGCAGTTTTCTTCAGCCAACACAATTCCCAACAAAAGCTGACAGCTGAAGGCCACCTTTTGAAAGTATTTTCGGAAACTGGGGGAATATGTTCCTCATTCCTGAAGGACAATCTGGGCAGTGAATCACAGCAAATACCTCTTTAATTGCAGGCAACACTAAATGTGATGGAGAGGACCAGGGTCTCTGCTGTTAGGAGCCAGTGTGGTAGCAGCAGATGGTTGTCAGACCCTATCTTTGCAATCAGGAGAAATCCGCTTAGTCTCTTTGGATTTGGATAATTTTGGACAGAGAGATGAGACACAGTCACGTTAACCCCGAGGGATTTTCAGATTACTGTAGATCATGCTTTTGCTATTCCTGGATCCTTGATACAGTTCTTTGACGCCAGCCAACCATCTGCCTAGGAAGGAACTAGGTCTTGAAGCTGTTGTCTGTGTTGGGGCTGACAGAGCCAAAGGCTTCACTCTGGGCTCTGCCTGCCATCCTCAGTAGACAGATGGATTGGCTCTATCTTTACAATAAATCCGGAATGCAATCATTTCTCCCCCTACCTCCTCCAACCAAGTCCCTGCCATCATCCTCTCTCTCCTAGAGCACTGTTACTCCGTCTTTACTATTCTTCTTGCTTCCACACTTACCCATTTAGTCTTAATACTGCAGCCAGAGGGATCCTTTTAAAACATATGTTAGATTATGTCACTTCTTTAGTTGAAAATTTCACATTTTACCAGAAGGAAAAGCCAGTCCTTACAATGGCTTGTAAAACCCAACATGATCTCTGCTAGCCACCCCACCTGCCTGTTCCCCATCACCACACACACATCTCTTTATCTTCATCTCCCTCCCTTTTCTCCTTGCTCTTTTATGTTTTTTGATCAATGGCCTCCTTGTTCTTTTAACATATCAGCCATCCTCCTGCTTTTAGGACTCTGCACAAGCTTTCTCTTTGCCTGCAATGCCCTTCCATCAAATATTCACAATGCTAATTCTCTTATCTTCTTTGCCAAATGTCACCATGTTAATAAGGCTTAATCTGAAACCCCCTATTTAAAATTACAATGAGCCCCCACCCCTGCACCACTGATCTCCTTTAACTTGCTTTCAATTTCCACCTTCTAACAAAGGACATAATTTCTTAATTTGCCATATTTATTTTAACTGTGAGCCTCCCGTGCTGCAATTCAACAAGGTTAGAAATATTGATCTTTTTCACTGATACCACTCATGCATCTAGAAGAATGTTTGACACCTGATATATAGTACAGGCTAAAATAAATAGAGGCCACATGAATAAATGAATGAATCAATAAGTGAATGTAGAGGAGCTTAGACAATTTCATGTGCTATCTTCCTAGAGCCCCTGATCGTTTATACTTTGTACAAATTTTCTCTAATCTTCACAATGATCCTGCAATTTTGGCATTAATTTATCCACTACACAGCTTAAAAAACTAAGGCTTACCTAATGAATGGAACATCCAAGATTCAAATCCAAGTCTGTCTGGCTTCCAAGTTTATATGTTATTTGTTTATTTTTATTTTTCATGACCAAACATCCCTTCCAATTGGAAAATAATTGTCTAGAAAATATTGAACCTGGGCAAGATTGTTCTAAGAATGATTGTTTCTCCTGTGAGTAGTTGAGATCCTGTCCTACTGAAGGAGATTAATCTCACAATTGGGGTGAGGAAGACAGGGACTTTCCTTTCATCTGTCATATTTTAAGCTCCTTAATTCTGTCTCTCCTCCTCATCTGGAAAACATTCATTATCTTGCCCTTTGAAAATATGTGTACTCAAGAATTATGAGGAAACATTCTGAGTCCTTTGCCCTTTGAGAGTCACTCTCCACCATTCTCTTCATATAGTCACTAGAATCAGTATCGAGCCAAACCTCGGTGCTGTTGCAAAGTTTATCATTAATAGTACTCATTTCTCTCATGAAAGATCTCACTAGCAGCCTGGAAGTACCGCAAAGTTGCCAACTAAAAAATGTGTTAATACTTATTACTTGTGAAAAGATTGTCCTTAATTAAAAAAAAAATCTTGTCTTTAATTCTTCCAAGAGAGAATTTTTTCACCATAAATCACATTTTTTATATTATATATTATATGATATATCATAAATAATAATAATATATATTATTATATATTCATGTTATATTTTTATATTACCAGGAATTACATGTGATTTTGTTTAGTTATTTTCTTTAAAAAACAGCTTTGTTGAGGTATAATTGACATACAATAAACTGCATACATTTAAAGTGTACAAATTGAGGTTTATGACATATCTATACAACTGTAAAATCAAAATCATCAAAATAATAAACATATCTGTTATCCACAAAAGTCTGCTTATACTCCTCTGTAATCTTTCCTTCTAGCTTTTCACTGTCTTCCCTCATCTGCAAGGAACCACTGAGTTGTTTTCTGTCACTATAGATTACTTTGCATTTTCTAGAATTTAATATAAATGAAATTGTATGTTCTGTACATATGTACAAATTTTGTACAAATTTTCTCTAATCTTCACAATAATCCTGCAATTTTGGCATTAATTTATGCACTACACAGCTTAAAAGGACTATTTATTCTGGTTTCTTTCATTCAGCATATGTATTTTGAGATCCATTTGCACCGTTATGTATACCAATGGGTCATTCTTTTTCATTGCCAACTAGTAGCCCATTGTTTAGATATACTACAATTTGATTATTTATTCAACAATTGGTTTAATTTTTACTTTTCAGTTTTTGTTTACTACAAACACAGCTGCTATGAACATCTATGCACTGGTTTTTGTCCGGGTATGTGCCTTCGTTTCTCATGGCTAAATACCTAGGAATGGAATAGCTGGGTCATACGGTAGGTGAATATTTAACTTTTTAAGAAACTGCCAAATGCTTTCTATAGTGGTTGTAGCATTTTACATTTCTATCAGCAGTGTTTGAGGGGTCTAGCTGTTCCATCTACTTATCAACACTTGGTATGCTCAGTCTTTCTAATTACAGCTTCTAACTGGTTTGTGGTTGTATATCATTGTGGTTTTAATTTGCACCTTCTTAATGACTAATAATATTGAAGCATCTTTCCATGGACTTAATTTCTACCCATATGTCTTCTTTGGCAAAGTGTCTGTTCAAATATTTTATTGGGTGGTTTGTTTTCTCATTATTGAATTTTGGGAATCCTTTATAAATTCTGATTTTTTGTGTTTTTGATAGTTCTAGTTCTATTTAACATGTTCACTCTTTCCTCTAGTTTCTTGTACACATGGAATCTAGTTATAATAACTATTTTCAAGTTCTTGACTGCTAATTCCATCATTTGTCATTTCTAGATTGATTTCCATTGATTGATTTGTTTTCTTCATTATGGGTTATATTTTCATGTCTCCGCATGCCGGGTTGGATGTCAGACATTGTGCATTTTACTTTGTGGGGTGCTGGATATTTATTTGTTCCTATAAATATTCTTGAACATTTTCTGGGAAATGATTACATTATTTAGAAATCATTTGATCACTAGGATCTTGCTTTTAAGCGTTGTTAGTCTTTATCAAAACAACATTTAGTCTAGGGTTAATTTTGCTTTACCAATGAGATAAAACCCTTCCAAGTACTCTAGCCAATTTCCCATGAATTGCAAGCCTTTTCCACTCAGGCTGTTGGGAAAAAGAACTATTCCTGGCTTTGTGTAAACTTCCAGGGATTATTCCTTCTAATCCTTTTTTTTTTCTTTTTTTGGTGGAATATTGACCCTGAGCTAAAATCTGTTGCCAATCTTCCTCTTTTTTTTTCTTTTTTCTTCCCAAAGCCCCAGTCCACAGTTGTATATCCTAGTTGTAGGTCTTTCTAGTTTTTCTATGTGGGACGCTGCCCCAGCATGGCTTGATGGGTGGTGAATAGGTCTGCACCCAAGATCTGAACCTGCAAACCCTAGGCCACCAAAACGTAATGAGTGAACTTAACCACCACACCACGGGGCCGGCCCCTCTTCTAATCCTTTTAGGTGCTTCTTTCACTGGTTTTAGACAGTTTTCTCACATGCATGTGCTGATCAGCGCTCAGCTGAAAACTGAAGTGGGTAATTCTGCAAGGCTCTGAGGCTCTGTCCCAGTGAAGTTTGTTCCTCCCATATCCAGCCCTAAAATCTCTGGCCATCTTTAGCTCCCTGGACTCCCAGCTCAGTCTGCTCAAATCAGAGAGATCAGTAAGTCCTTGCTATATTTCCTCTCATGGCATCAAGGCCCAATGTCTCTCCAGTAGGAAGGCGGGGCAGTCCCAAGTCTCATCTCGTTTGTTTCCTGTCTCTCAGGGATCACTGTTCTTAGTTGTTGGATTTCCAATGTCTTGAAAACTCATTGTTTTTGTGATTTTTAAAATTTTATTTTTACTCAGGAGGATACGTCTTGTCCATGTTACTTTATTTTGGCCGAAAGCAGAAGTGAGGTTTCTACATGTGATTTTTACTGAATACTTTCAATAAAGTATTAAAAATACTTAAAGTATTTTTTTAAATTATTCAAGGAAAAAAAAAACAAATATTCCCCTGAAAAGTTCAAAATTCATGCTTCTGTTAAGAACATCTCTTTTTCTTTAGGAGATCATTCTGTGGTATAGATCATTCTAATCGTGGATAGAACCTGACAGTTTTTGTTTACCCTTTATAGTTGTTAGGCTTCATTTACAAAGGGCATTTGGTTTTGGAGTTTTTGCTTTTACTTTGAGACTTCTGTCAAAGGTTAAGAGGAAAAAAAGCAGAAAACTTCTATGCCATGTTGTTTCTCACTTTCAGCCTTGTAGGGTCATCAACAATCTAAAGAGTTTAATCAGGCTCAAGTCACATTTACAGTCAATGAAACTTGCAGGGTGTTTTTACTGATTATAGTTGGAAACTGCTATACTTATTTTTGTGAGTGTTTTAGTTCAGACTCTTCTAATATTTCATTTAGATTTTAATTTTTGATGATTTATTTAATTTAATAAATAGCTTGCCAAGTCGTAGGCATGGTTTTAAATGTCTTACATATACTAAAACATCTAGTTTTTCAAAACAATCCTAGGAGGTATATTTTTACTTCTTTTCCTTTTTTATTAAGTGAGAAACTACAGCAAAACAGAGTCCTTCAGCCAGGATGTAGCAGAGCTGGTATTCAAACCTAGTATCTTATTACTGTCAATCATTACGATATTAGATTTTGATATTCCTTTGCTTTTGATTATTTAGGATTTGAGGTTAAACTTCTGACCAATATTTGTTTTATGTTAATGCTAGATAAGGGTACAAAAATTCTTATACAATTTCAGAATTTTGAGGCAATAAAACTAATTTTATCCAATTTGCTCATTTTACAAATGAAGACATGAAAATTTAGTCATATTACACCAAGCTAACTACCTAGATAGGACCAAACTGACTTCTTATTACATGAATTATTCTAGACATTTTAAATGAAAATGTTATGTGGCCTAATAAGGAAAAAACTCATTTGGATAAAGGGAGATTCATTTTCTTTCTCTCTGCTTGCCTAATTTTTCTCAAGTGGTCATTTGAGAAAATACCTTTTTCTCACTGCATTTCATTTTTCATTTTTTTTTTGGTGAGCAAGATTGGCCCTGAGCTAACATCCATTGCCAATCTTCCTCTTTTTGCTTGAAGAAGATTGCCCCAGAGCTAACATCTATTTCAATCTTCCTCTGTTTTATATATGGGACGCTGTCACAGCATGGCTTGATGGTCTGCACCTGGGATCCAAACCCACGAACACTGGGCTCCCGAAGCAGAGCGTGTGAACTTAACCACAATGCCACCAAGCCAGCCCTTCCATTTCATTTTTCAAACTTTCACTTCATTTAACTGAAATGGTAGATTAAATAACATAAATAAAGAGATTTGTTTATTTTCATTGTTTTATCACCTATAAAGAAATTCTTTGCTGGTGCAAGAAAAAGTATAGTGAATAGTCAATTAACTAAGGTAATGAGTAAGTCACAGATAAAACATCATTAGAAAAGAACTATATCAACTCCAATCTTGCTACACAAAAGTGTGATGCAAGGGTTGGCTGCATAGGTATCAGGTGGGAACTTGTTAGAAATGCAGATTCTTATTTGCATGTCTCAGACCTGCTGGCTCAGAATTTGCATTTTAACAAAATCCCCAGCTGATTTGTGCACACCAAGTTTGAGAAGTATTGCTCATCCTGGTTTTGCAGCTGTGTCCTCCTTCTGTTCATTTATCTCCCCAGTAAGGAGCTATAATCTGGCTAATTAGTCTTGATTAGCAACCCTTAATAGGGGGTGGGAGAAGGGAGGTTGACGCTTAAACTCCAAATTACTGACTTCAAACTGAGAAGTGTCACCTGCTTGTTTCCCTAACACCTTCCCCCTCTCTCCCCAGCTCTTCCAGAATATCTGAAACCAGTTAAACCTCTGAGCCATTAGAAGTTGTGTGTACCTAAAAATATTCGGTAGTACTGTTCATCTTTGCAATTTCCTGATCCTCTTTCTCCTTTTACTACAGATTATTTTTTCCTTTAAAAATATTTCATTTAAAAATCTGTAGAATTTAAACTTAATATAATCAAAAAAGTTACAGACAAGGAAGTATTTTACTACTTGTAACTAACTTCTCAAAGATTGTTCTCACATAATTTAGAACTTACTACTTGGAATGGAGCTAGAAATGTTCCATATATGATTAAAGTCAACTTCTTTGGAATATATCAAAAACCAAATAAATAGTGTCCTTGAGAGACAATATAAGGTATTAAAAGAGAGCATTTTGAAACAAACTTTTCTTGGTTTAATCAGATAAATTTCAGTATCAAATTATTCACATTATTATTTTACTGGGAGAAAGTATAAAAAAAAGGAATATATTATTGAGTTTCTGAGATCCACATGCTAAGGGATGAAATATATGAAGGCATAAATATAGTTTGCCATAAGTATTAGAATCCTGGGTTCTGGATTAATTTGCTCTCTAGGAGAAGAAAGAGGCCACCTCTGCACTGTGAGTTTAGCTTTTTTCCTGTTCTACACGACTGGGAGATCAAAATGGCTCACAGGGACCAAAAATGGTGCCTGTCACAGCGCCAGGAACATACCACAACAATCTGTTTTGTGGAAAGATTGAGCAATGTCTGTGGTATTTGACTAGTTACTGTCCTATACTATTTGCAGACAGCACCACTGGTGATTATCCCCGATCTTCCATTTTCCAACCTAAAATTTCAACCACTAGAGTTACTAAAAGGATAAAAATAAATAAATGTATGCCACTATCTCTAAAGGGCTGTGTTGAAGTATATATACGTTTCCTGGAAGTAGTTTTCTACCCCTCTATTGCAATGGGCTGTAAATTCTGGCTATAGTTTACAATCATTTGGAGAGCCTAAAAATGTGCCCTGGCGCCACCCCAGAGTAATTCTATCAGAATTTATATATTTACATAGTGTCATACATCTGATTATTTCTTAAGTTCCTTGAGCCCTAAAGGGATACAGACCAATTCATAAACTTCAAATGAGGCGGCTTGCCAACACAAATCACAGGAATCAGTCAGTGGGCAGGGATGTAACAGTTAGGTGGGCAAGCAGATTTAACGGGACACTGAAAGTTTGTCAACTTGCTCTGAATTTTTTTCTGTTTGTCTTCCACATCAATTTTGTGCCTCATTCTATGATAGAAATATTTCTGTCATAGAGTAGCTATATGTCAGTTACCTAGTGCTGGATGGCATAGTTATGTTGGTACCTGAGCTAATTTCAAGGTCTGTAAAACTCATATTTTTTGCACTGAGTTTTGATAATTCCTGGGAAGTATAGTCTCACAGTCTAGCACCTGCTCCTACACTAGTCTCACACTTAGGTGGTGCTTTGACTTTTGTGGTTTTACTCATTTTTTCTTATCTCCTATCTCTCTCCTTTCCACTTCCAATTCCAGTAGTATTGGCCCATTTCACTAACAGCAAATGAATTCCTTGAATCTCAAGTGGAGTAGTGTAGTTCTCTTAGTGAAACTGTGGAACCCTCTATGGTTCCATCTATGACTTCAGAGTTTCCAATTTTACTTCACCTGGGCTTATCAGAGCCTTTCCTTGACACATGTGCTGTGCAACTCTAAGGGACTGTATAGGTTGGCATAGGATAGGTTACGCTGTAGTAACAAACACTCTCCAAGTCTCAGTGGCTTACTAACCAGATTTTTTCCTCACTACATTACATGTTCATTCCTGGTCAGGTATGACTCTTCTTTAAGTATTTTTTACTTCAGGATCCAAGATAATATTGCTGCCTCTAGCAGAAACGTTAATAGTCAAAGTGGCAGAAAGAAAGAGAACATGATAAACCACACATTGGCTTCTAAACTTTCTGCCCCTATGTAATATATATCACTTAACCTCACATTCCACTAGCCAACTGGGTCATAAGGCCACACATGACATCAGTCGGTTAGGAAAGCCATGATTTCCCTTCCCTAACTGGAAAGGACAGTAAGTATTTATGCACAATGATACACTTTACCAGAGAGGTGTTATGGCAAATAAAATTTTATCCACTATTATGCACAGTATATTACTTTTTTATACTTGTTTGTTTATGTTTGCTCCTTCACAAAACTGAGATTCCTTCAGTCAAAAAACTATATTAGTCTTTTGTTTCTTCAACACCTAATTAGTGCCTCGTGTATAGTAGGCATTTGACAACTGTTTACTGGATGAACTAGTTAAGGATAAACATTAGTAAATCACAGTTACATCTAGAGCTTGCAGAACACTGATGTTCCTCTAATAAAACCAGATGATTCATCCATGTGCCTATACATAAATGTGTAAGTTTCTCTAGGATATATCCGTAAGATGGAAAAGCTGAGTCTTGGATCATGTACATCTCCAATTTTACAAGATACTGCAAACTTTACAACATACTGCAAAATTGCTTTCCAAAGGAAATTTTACAAATTGATACTTCTCTCAGCAATGTATGAGAATTCCTTTTGCTCTACTTTCTCTCCAATACCAGGCATTTAAAACAAGTTTCCCAATTGATGAATGTGAAATGGCATTTTATTGCCATCTTATTTTTCATTTCCCTAATTACTAGACAGATCGAACACCTTTTCATCCATTTATTGACCACTGGGTTTCTCTTGTGGTTTGCCTGTTCTTAGCCCTTATTCTTGTTGTTTTTGCTTTAATTAGACTGCTTTTCTCTGTCTTATTGATTTTTAGGTAACTTTAATATTTCTGAATATTAATAATGGCTAGACTTTTCACATTTTATGAAATCATTTTTAGTACTCAAATTTCAAATTTCATTTTATGTTTGTTTAATAAATTCATTTTACCTGGAGAATTAAATACAGGCTACTACTCTCACTTCTAGAAGTGATACAGGTTGCTTTTTATGTTCAAGTATTTATTCACCTGAAATTTAAGTGAGTTTTTTGTATATGAGATGATATAGAAATATAGCATTATTTTGTTCCATACGGATTACCAATTTTTCTAGCACTTTTTATAAAATAGTCTGTCATTTTACTCTTGTTGAAATGCCATTCATCAAATATCTGTATTCTGTTGCATTATTCATTTGTCTGACTGCAATAATAACCACACAACTTCAAATACTAGTTTTAAAATAACATTATTTTCTCATTTAATTCTTCTGTTTTTTGTTCTTAAATTTTTTCTTTGCTTTTCTTGGCTTTTTGCTCTTCAATATATGTTTTAAGTCAGTCCATCAAGCTCCAAGAAAAGCCCTGTTGAGATTTGGATTAGGAATACACTAAATTTATGGATTAATTTGAGTTGAACAGATACCTGTATGACATTGATTAGTCTCTAATTAATGTGTATATAAAAAGAAATTTAGGGCCAGCCTGGTGGTGTGGTGGTTAAGTTTGCAAACTCCGCTTCAGTGGCCTGGGGTTTGTGGGTTCGGATCTCGGGTGCAGACCTACACACCACTTATCAAGCCATGATGTGGCAGCTTTGCATATACAAAATAGACGAAGATTGGCACAAATGTCAGCTCAGGGACAATCTTCCTCAAGCAAAAAGAGGAAGATTGTCAATGGATGTTAGCTCAGGGCCAATCTTCCTCACCAAAAAAAAAAAAAAAGAAAGAAAAAGAAAAAAGGAAATTTAGGGCTTCTTTAATGTCTTAGCATGTTCTCCCTATGAGTCTTGTGTATTTTTTGTTTAATATATTCCTAAGTATCTCACTATGTTTGTTGCTAGTGTAAATAATATATTTTTAAAAATTGTACTTCTTAATTGTTTATTAGTGGCATATACAACACAATTCATCTTTATAGTTGAACTCTCCTATGAGTTCCTTCATTCATTTATTCATTCATTCAAAAATACATATGAAATACTTACTATGTTTCAGATACTGTTCCAGATACTGGGATACAGAGGTGAAAAGAATCAGATAAAAACTATTGCTTTTATGGAGCTCAATATTCTAGTGGTTGTAAAAACAAAATAAATGGATAAAACATACAGAATATGGGGAGTGATAAGTGCCAAAGAGAAACAATATAAAATAGGAAAAAAACTGATATGATGTGAAGTGTGTGTATGTGTGTACAGCTGGGAGTGGTCAAAGAAGGCCTCATTAAGAAAGTCACCATGGAATCATTTTAATACTTTGTAGTTCTTCTTGAATTTTCTTTGTAATGAATCTCTATTCTGGTTGTAAGGAGCTTAGAAGTCACCACTCTGTCCTAACAAACAAAAAGCTGAACAGACTGAAAAACCAACAATTCTTCTTGGGTCTATAAGGGAGGGGAGGACACAAGGCAAACCTCTGCACCCAGGATTGGAGAGATCCATAGGCAAATACAGGTCATCCCAGTTTACCAGAGGGGAGACTCACCAGCAGAAACCACTGCAGGAACCGGTGCCAGGGTAGGAAAACCTGAACTGTAATTGATGAATTTCTGGAGGCTCAGTGTGGACAACTCTGAGCGTGAAAAGCTCCAGGGGGACCCAGTTATAGGAGGACCCCCACAATACTGTGAGATTCACCTCCGGGAGCTCAGTCAGGTTCCTACAGTAAATTTCAGACAAAAACCCTCCCCTGCTTCCTGTGGGGGGAGGAGAAAAGGAACCATTTGGAAATACACCAGAGCATTCCGTTCCTTTTAACAAGGCCTGCCCTCAGGGGGAACTAGTTAACCAGATCATAACCTGCTGGGGTATTATCAGAGCCTAACTGACATGGGGGGGGGTGGGGATGGACAGGGGATGGGGAGGGGGGCTGGGGGGGTGAGGGAGGTGGGGGGGACTGAATCCCCAACTACAGCAAATCTAGCCATTTGTCCCACCTGGGGCGGTGGGGGGAGAAACTACGAGACTCGTGAAGCTCACCATCCAAAGGCATATGCTCACTAAAAGACTGAGACTTAGGTACAGCACTAATGAATGCTTCCGCTCCCCCCACACCTCACCACCACATTACTAAAGCCCTGTTTATAGCAGTTCTTTTTACCCAGTACATCATGTCCTGCTATCTAGAGAAAATTACAAGGTATGCCGAAAGGCAAAAAACACAATCTGAAGAGACAGGGCAAGCATCAGAACCAGGCATGGGAGGGATTTTGAATTATCAGACTGGGCATTTAAAACATTAAGGAAGAAATGATACTAACTCTCTATAATTTCTACTGGAAATTAGAAGCAAAGAGAAAACTTCCTAACTCATCCTATGAAGCCAGCATTACCCTAATACCAAAACCAAAGACATTACAAGAAATGAAAACTACAGACCAATATCTCTCATGAACATAGATGCAAAAATTCTCTGCAATATATTTGCAAATTGAATCCAACAATGTTTAAAATATTATACACCATGATCAAGTGGGATTTATCCTAGTTATGCAAGGCTGGTTCAATATTCAAAGGTCAATTAATGTAATCCATCACACCAGCAGATGTGTAGGAAAAGCATTTGACAAAACCCAACACGAATTCATGATAAAAACTCTCAGTAAAGTAGGAATAGGAATAGAGGGGAACTTCCTCAACTTGATGAAAGAATATCTACAAAAATCCTACAGCTAACATCATACTTGACATACAGCCAACATCATAGCCAACATAATGTTGAGGAAGAACAAAATTGGAGGACTTACACTACCCAACTTCAAGACTTAGTATAAAGTTACAGTTATCAAGACAGTGTGGTACTGGCAAAAGAACAGACAAACAAATCAATGATACAGAATAGAGGGCCCAGAAACAGACCCCCATAAATATAATTAACTGTTCTTTGACAAAGAAGCAAACCCAGTACATTGGAGCAAAGATAGTGTTTTCAACAAATGGTGCTGGAACAGCCAGACAACAACAAACAAACAAACAGAAAAATGAGTCAAAACATAGACCTTACACCTCTCACAAAAATTAACTCAAAAAGGATCATAGACCTAAGTGTAAAATGCAAAATTATAAAACTGGAAAATAACATTTTATCACCGACTAATTACCCAGAGGAACTCAAGGGAGATTTCAGAAGCATTTAACTGTTTCTTCAAATTGTTGTTGTTTTATTTTGTTATGTTAACAGATGCAATCACCACCACCCTGAACCAGACTGAGCCCCACTGCAAGAGCAGTGCCCATGCAGATGAGCTGAGAGGTGACAACTGAGCCTGCACGAGCAAATATCCACCTCTCCCTTTTGAATATTCATTCCCCGTCCGAAATAAACGGCCCCTGCCTTCCCGTACTCAGGGAGAACCACAAGTTTGGAAATGATTCCTCGTGGTCTCTTATTTGCTGCAAATAAACCCTACTTTGTGTGACAACTACTTTTGGTGGAGCGTCTGATTTTAACTCCCCAGGAGGCAAACCCACTTTGATTCCAGTAACAATAGGAGAAACCTGGATGACCTTGGGTATGGCAGTGACTTTTTTAGATACAACACGTAAGGCATGATCCATGAAAGAAATAATTGATGAGACGGACTTCATTAAAGTTAAAACCCCTAGAATGTACAACATCAAGAGTATGTTGTAATTTAAACTATGGACTTTGGGTGATTATGACGTGTCAACGTAGGTTCATCAATTTTAACAAATGTACCACTCTGATGGGAGATGTTAATAATGGGAGAGTCTGTATATGTTCGTGGGCAGGAGGTGTACAAAAAAATATCTGTACTTTCCCCTCAATTTTGCTGTGAACCTTAAACTGCTCTAAAAATATAAAGCCTAAATAATAATAAATAAAAAGAATCTTTGTAGAGAATTTTCTTTCTTTGTATTTAATCCAAATACATTTCAGCCCTTGTCCCTCATGCAATTTCAAAAAGTGGTTGTTATAGTGGGCATCCCTTTCTAGTTTTGATTTAAAAAAACTTAAAAAAAAATTCTCCATTAAATGTGCCATTTGTTGTAGGTTTTTTTTTTTAGTGAGGAAAATTGACCCTGAGCTAATATCTGTTGCCAATTTTCCTCTTTTTGCTTGAGGAAAATTGGCCCTGAGCTAACATCTGTGCCAATATTCCTCTACTTTGTATGTGGGACACCGCCACAGCATGGCTTGATGAGTAGTGTGTAGGTCCACACCTGGGATCTGAACCCCGGAACCCAGGCCGCTGAATCAGAGCATGCGAACTTAACCACTATGCCACCAGGCTGGCCCATGTTGTAGATTTTTAAAAGTCCCTTTATTGGGTTAAAGAAGTCCTATTCTATTCCTTTTTTACTAGGGAAATTTTTACTTGTTTCTTTTAGAAAAGAAATGTTTTCTGAATTTTATTAAAATTTTATTCTGACTCATTTGATATGACAGTATAATTTTTCTTCTTTAATTTCTAGGTAAAACAAAGTATGTTAATGTATTTTCTGAATTCCCTTTCTTCTTGCATCCTGGAAATTAAACAAAACTTGATCATTTATTTTTTCACGTTACTTGATTTTGATTGCTAATACTTCAATCAAAAAATTTTCAAGCTATGTTTGTAAATAAGCTTGGCCTTTTATGTGTTCTTAGTCAGAGTTTGGTATTAAGGTTATAGTTATCTCATAAAATGAGTGGGGCTGGGCATTCCTTCTTTTATTGTGCTCTTAAACATTTACTCACAGACTTGGATATGATTTGCCAGGAACATTCACTAGACCTGATAGTTTTTTTTTGTTTTGGTACCAGGTAGGGTTTTAATTACTCCTTAGATTTCGTTAATGGATAAAGTTCTATTTAGGTTTCATATTTCTATTTAGTCTGTACCTTCTTTCCACAGTGTTGGCAGTAACTGAAACAGGGACAACTAAAACTAGGGCTTCTCCTGCCCTGATTTAATTTTCCAATCTTTTACCACCAAGATTTTGGAAGGAGCATATCTTTCAAACTGAGTAAACCCTAAAGTTCTTTAATAATTTGGGGCAGATGGAGAGGTAAAGTGAAGGAGAGTTTTGGAACTTCTTGTTAATTTTGGCATTTAGGAGATGGACATTTTTAGTAAGAATATGATTTTACTTGTACCCTACACTAGTGAATGGGGTCACACCAGTTACATGATTATGTAAGGATTATATCCTTATCTCTAGCTCATTATCCATCACACTTTTCTTTCTATCTCTATGGCTCTTTTTATCTATCTACAGTCCTCTAGTATCCTACACATAATAGTTACTATCT
The DNA here is from genome assembly GCF_057802395.1 of Ceratotherium simum simum. NCBI lineage: Eukaryota > Metazoa > Chordata > Mammalia > Perissodactyla > Rhinocerotidae > Ceratotherium > Ceratotherium simum. The sequence goes on along the minus strand of NC_141908.1, from coordinate 65,800,272 downwards.
ACTATGCCTGGTGTGGTAGGCAGAATATTGGCCACTTAACGATGTCCATGTTCTAATCCCCAGTACCTGTGAATGTGTGGGATTACATGGCACAGGGGAACTAAGGTTGCAAATGGAATTATGTTTCCCAATCAACTGACTTTGACATGGCAGAGATTATCCTGTGTTGTCTGGATGGGCCCAATGTAATCACCAGGATCTTTATAAATGGAAGAGGGGTGCAGAACAGAGAGAAACAGAAAGATGGCAACATGAGAAAGATTTGGCCTGACGTTGCTGGCTCTGATAACAGGAATGAGGTCGTGAGTCAAGGAATGTGGATAGCCTCTAGAAGCTGGAAAAGGCAAGGAAACAGATTCTTATGTCGGCCTCCAGAAGGACCACAGCCCTGCTGGTATCTCACCAGCCCAGTGAGATCCGTTTCAGACTTCTGACCTCCAGAACTGTAAGATAATAAATCTGTGTTGTTTTTTTTTTTTTAAAGATTTTATTTATTTATTTTTCCCCCAAAGCCCCAGTACATAGTTGTCTGTCATAGCTGCACATCCTTCTAGTTGCTGTATGTGGGACGCGGCCTCAGCATGGCTGGAGGAGTGGTGCCTCGGTGCGCACCCGGGATCCGAACCCGGGCCGCCGGCAGCGGAGCGCACGCACTTAACCGCTAAGCCACGGGGCCGGCCCATCTGTGTTGTTTTAAACCACTACATTTGTGGGAATTCAAAGAAGTAGAGAAGACTACCAACACTTTTATTAACTGAGAAAGCTTTGTAAGTCTGTTCAAGTCCCTAAACTTCTCTTTCCTCATATTTAAATTAATAAAATCTAATTCTCCTAGGCAATTGGAGGCTATGGATATTCCATCAAAGGGAACACTGGCATTGAAAAAATCAGGTAAATGATAGACTACTTAATGACTCCTAATTGATTTCTGATAAAAGTTAAGGAAATTTCCTTGAAGGATGAATCCCAATATATGAGGATATTATAAGGAAATTAGTCAAGAAGTATGGTCATCCTAGGAAAAGACTATTTTATTAGCATGAAATTTTTATGGTTTATATCTAGCAAAAGAAAGAGAATCTGTTTCTTACTATTAATACTAAGGTCTTTCCCAGGCTAAATAAGACCCTGTCGTAATGCCTGAGCCAGATTAGCTGTGTTAGAGTCTGAACAGCTGCTCCTTGATGTTGTAGGAAGAGGGGGATATGTGAGTGACTTTCAAAACTCTGTAAGGTAGACTTTTTGTTTCCTGGAAAATCAGCGACTGGGCAACAATAGTGGAAGAAAAAAAGCAAAGGTTATGGTAATGCAGTTGGTGGCAATTTGATGGCAAGTTGCCTACCTTTGTCTAAAAAGAGTTTGAAAGGAAGTAAAATTAAAAAAAAAAAAAAAAAAAGATTTAGACCAGACATTTAAATTCCAGAGTGAAGAGGTTTCACCAGGAGGTGGATTTCTACATATGGAATTTTACTGAAGAAGTGGCTTTCCACCCTTTGACAGTTTACATTGACCCAGTGTATTGTGCGCGCGTGCACACACACACACACACACACACAACTTACCTTCCTCAGGTGTGATGCACTCTAACATTTTCTATTTTATTCTGTACTATTCTGTGTCAATCTATTTTGTTAAGACGCTGTTTCCGACACATTATATTTATTTCATACCACACTGAGGCTGCACCCAACGGTTTGAGAATCACTGCACTAGAGAGCCTTTCCTAAGGGGCATGGGGACGGGGAAAGATGTTCAATGCCCAGCGTATGGTGTGCTACATCTGCCTCCCTGGAGATGCCCAAAGGACACGAGAGGGTCGGTGGGGGCTGAGAACCTGACTTCTGGAGAAGCATCCTTATGCTGGGATCCAGTGAGCAGTGTGAAGAGTCAAGAATGTAAGGGAATCAGAACTGGAACTGAGGGATATCAGAAGAGCGAAGTGCTGGGCAGAAGAGATGGTGGAGGGCATCATAAAGGCAGATAACCAAGTATAATGAGTGACACCGTTATACTGTGCCATTCAGGAGAGCTGACCCTGAAATCAGACATGTTGTATTCCAATCTCAGCTTTGCTACTTCTAATTTTATAACATTGCATGAGCATCTAATCTTTCTATACCTCATCTTACAATCTATAAAATAGTATGTATGACTTACTGAGCGCTTAAATGCCAGGTACTATGAAAAGTGCTTTCAAATATTAACTCAACTACTATTTACACCATCTCAATGAAGTAGGCACAGTTTTTATGACGATAAAGTCACATGAAATAGCTCTTGGCACATAATAGACATTCATTAAATCAAAATGATGAGATATAAAGGTTTTCTGAAGCCCTAAAACAAGCAACAGGCAAAGGAAACCCATCAAATCACTAAACATTATTCCACTTCCTGTCTATGACATGGTAATTATATTAGTTTGCTCATCTATAAAGGGGGATAAAATAAGGTTGAAGTAAAGAGTAAGTGAGTTAATGGATATAAAACACTTATTGTTGAGAGATAGTTCTTCATGGCTCTTCTGCATGTCTTAGAGTAATCTTTGTTCTGGACTATCTTTTCAAGGATGTTTGTAGGGGAAGCAGCCCTGGTAGGTAGAGGTAATGTCTCCCATCAGGGCAGTGGCCAGGATTATTATCTTTTAGAGATAACATCCCCCTCCGGGACAAAGGTTGGGCAGGTTTGCTAGCACCCTTTTTAAAAGATTGGGGTTTCTTAACCTTGGAGTTCCACAGGTGTGACATAAGCCCATTGTGTGGGCAGCATCCCTGTGAATCCACCTACATATTGCCCAGTGAGTCTTGGGAAGTAAGGAGAAACAGATGCAAACTTGAAGCTCATGTTGCCTGCTGTGCCATGATCAGTAAAGTCCTTTGTCTGTGACCCTGAAGTCTATTCTTTTCTGCTAGCATCTACGAAACTGGGGTAGACTTACTTCTTACTTACTTCCTTGCAAATAGGAAAATAATCTCAGATCATTCACAGTTCTTGATATTTAGTGCCTGGTCACATACTGAGTACTTAATAAATCCCACCCTGTTAGTACTATGGTATTTATCTATGTGGCAGACAATTAGTTTATTTAAGCAACTATTTAATGCATATCTGCTACGTGCTAGTCATGATGCGAGGTGCTAAGGTTAAAAAGATGCATAAGACAGATTCTCTGATTTCACAGTCTAGAGAGGAAGACGTGCACGTAGATAATTATAACCTGTCTAAATACTATGATGGAAATACGAATAGGGATCTAGAGCTGCATAGAGGAGGGAGCATCTATCTGTGCCTAAAATGTGAGATGGAGAGGAGGTAAAGGGAAGTTGCTCAGGGTAAGTAATACTTCAACTAAATTTTAACAGCTGACAGTGAGTGTGGATTTGTCAGTCACAATGGTAACAATAATTTGCTAATATTTTATTATTATTTACTGTTGCTATTTGTTGTAAGTTGTTTTCTCCCAAAAGCATATGTTGAAGTCCTAACTCCTGGTACCTGTGAATATGAGTTTATTTAGAAATAAGGTCTAATTAAGATGTTAAGTTCAGATGAGATTATACTGGAGTAGAGTGGGCCCTTGGTCAAATATGACTGGTGTTCTTATGAGAAGAGAAGAGATAGACACACAGAGATAGACATACACTCACAGAAGAGGACATGTAAGGCCACAGACACACAGAGGGAAGACAGCCATGTGATGACACGAAGATTAGAGTCATACAGATGCAAACCAAGGAATGCCAAGGGTTGCTGGCAGCCACCAGAAGCTGGCAGAGAGAGAGCACGGCCCTGCTCACACCTTGATGTTTGACTTCTCACCTCTAGAACAGAGGGAGAATAAATTTCTGTTGTTTTAAGCCCCCCAGCTAGTGGTACTGTGTTACAGCAGCCCTAGGAAACTAATACACCATTTTTATCATTATTTCTTCAATATCCTTATCTTTAGATGAGAATGAGGAAAGGACCCTGCAGTCAGAGAGAAAAGAAGTGTGAGAGAGAATAAGTTCAGGAAACTATAAACTGCTGAGCTTCACGTATGGGGAGGTCAATGGCGGCTTATGAGTGGAAAGCGGTACATCTTCTACGGATACTTGGATCCAGAGGTAGTGTAATGAGTTTGGCATTTGGATGCTGGCGGACCTGTGTTCAAATTCCAGCTCCTGCACATACAGGATGTGTAACCTTGGGAAGTTTAGCCATCCCCTCCAAACCTTTGTATCATCAGCTGTAGAACAGGATAACAATTGCTACCTGGAAGGGCCATTTGGAGAATTTGGGAAATGAGGATAAAGCACATGGCAAATGTTTGATGCACGGTAGTCAGCGGTGCTATCAGATTTGTGCAATACGGAGATTTTCTGACAGCCCTGCTGATGAAGGAAGCTGAGTGGGGAGGGGTGTGGCTGGAGGGAGGAGACATCCCTGAGGCTGCTGTTCCCTCAGCCGGGCGGAGTGTTGGAGGCCTGAGCTATAGCAGTGGCACAAGTGGGGAGAAAAATGAGGACATGAGTAAGAAACGTTTCCCCATTAAAATTAATTGACCATTATTGACCGATTGTATGGAAGCGATGATGAAATAGCAGTTGTCTCCAAGCATGCTAACTTCCACCCATTCCTGCTAATGTGCAAAAAGGACATAGTGTTTCAGTTTTTTTGTTTTGTTTTATTCTTTCAAATAAAGAGGGATATTATCCCATTCTTATTAGAAGGCTAGATTTATTTATGGGCGTTACGCCTTAAGTGAGGCCTAAACTGGAATGTGTCTGGAGAAGTTATCAGACTGAAGAGGAGGTGCAGTTATTTCCCACGAAGAATGGCAGAAAAATCGAGAGTCTTTTATCCTGGAAAAAAAATCAAAATTATGTGTCACCAATTCAACATTAATTCAAGTTAATATAAAAAAAAATCCCCAATAAATTGGGGTACTCAAATGTATTCCAGTATTCTATACTGGAATTTGAACATATGAGGAATTGTAGTAGAATAACTTTCAAAGTCTAGTCACACCTTCGATTCCTTGATTTCAGTTTAACAGAACTATACAAAAAATGTTATCCTCTGCTCTTAGAAAATCACACACAATACAAGGAACCCCACCCAAGCTCCAAGCCTAAACACAAAGACACACAGGAAAACCGTGTTTGGAGCGGTACGTTATTTCTGCAACAAAGAAAAGTAATATCCTCTTGAAAAAGTATTTTATAGGGTTTAAGAAAAGTTTTATAGATTCAGAAAGGTGTCAAAAATAAACAAAATTTGGATACTGACAAATTTTATGCATTAGAATATTTTTCCTTTAGAAGCTTATATTTATCACATAAAATGTGAATCACTTTTTCTCTCCGTCTCATACACACATTTATATATTAAATATAGAACACAAAAGTTTGAGACTTAGAATAGCAAGGTTCTTAGGAGTGACCATTTGACCAGAAAATTCAACACTAGATGCTACAAATGCAGGTTAGGAAAAAAAAATCTGAAATGACAGGTAGCCAAATTAATTCATAACAACTACACAGTGAGTGTGAAGTTAACCAAGTGGAGATGACAGATTTCTGAGCACACTGAAAACAAAATCCTCTTCTAGAGGACTTCTCTCATTCCAAGCCTTATTTGAAGAACTCCCTGTGATGTAAGCATCATTTCAATGTGATAAATGGCACTGATTTTTCTTTGGAGTCAGGAATATTAACGGTCCTTTGGTTTATTTTCATCTTTATGGTAGATTTCTTCTCAACACAATTTAGCATAATTTCTAGATCCATGTGTTTTCAGCTCCAACCGTTTCAGCATAGGAAATAGTCTTCAAATGTAGCGGAACAAAAGCTGTGGGTCCAGAGATCGATTTTCTGGTGTCGCTGGTGGATTCGTCTTTGCAATCTAGGATAGTTTCTATTGGACAAGCTTAGTGGTGGCAAAACTTGGTCCTTTACAGATGAATTTGATTTCTTAAATAACCTATGTCATTAAGACCCATGTCTGTTGAATTAGGTTAATGATTACATTACTAAATTAAATAAGATTTGATTATAAAGCAGAAAAAACAATTCTTTTTTTGTTATTCCTGTGGCTGAGTCTAAAGATTTACCATTCAGGATAAGAGTCAGCATTAAGGTAATTACTTCCCACATCCAAATATTGATTGAGTTCTACTAAGCATATGAATAATGAGAAATAATATTTTGAGAAATTGCGACAAATTTTCTTCATAAAAATGGTTTTAAAAAATTGAAGTTTGAGAAACGTACCATAATTTGCGTATGGTAGTATTCCTTTTTCTCTTCTAGAAATTTTTTTTTTCACTTCTATACCTGATTATCACATTTGTATGTACTAGGAATGCCAAATATTAATTTCAAGGGTCAGTGATTACCATCCATTTGTCACCTGGGGTCAGCTGGCTCTGAACCCTTTCCACACTGGTCTCTCCAGGGAACCTGCTCCTCTACCCTCAAACATTGCTGCGGCCCTCTGAGAGCCATGCCCTGTTGCGTTCCCCATGGCCTCTCTCCAACATAATGAGTTTAAAATTCTTACAGTAGTAAAGATTAACTGGAATGAATTCCTTGAATATTTGCCCATGTGCTTTCTTATGAGTGAAGGGCCTTCCTCACAAGCGACCACTACGATTTTCCAAGGAGGCACAGTTCTGTTCCCTGGTCATTATTAACAAAATTATTAACAGTGTTAACAAGAATGATTCTGCCTATTTCAGTTGGCTGATTTTACATCTATGAAAGAGGTGACAAAATGGTTATGGAGGCTAGGAGAAAAGAGGCACATTCTACAGTTCTCCCTCTGGCCCTGTCTTAGGAATGACGTTTCTGACTCCTTCTCAGGATCAGGTTGAGTGGTGCCAGGTGAAATGGCTCTATGTATTATTTCACTTTGCTGAGCTAGGGCATGAGGATATATCAAGATGGAAGAAATTCCATACAGACAGGAGAAAAATGGGCCACATTTACATTTTCTAACTTTTGATTGAGAATTTATGCATTTTCATAAAACAAATGAACATATGTATTAAGCTGGAGAATAGAAATAATTTACTCAATTGCTTTTTTATTGTGTCATAAATCTAGTCAATGAAAACTTACAACTTATTGTTTTTTAATATACTATACTGTATTACCTTTATGAAGAGTTACTGATGAGCATGTCAAAATAACTGACTGGAGAATTGGAAAGGATTTTTTGCAAGAGCATAATTTAAATTCAGGACCTTCAAGGAAAATTTGCATTAAATCTGTCATTTCCAGTATTTGATTCATCTTTATAATTATTGTTGATAAGCGTGAAAATGATCCTTCTATATACAACTTTGGTGATTAACAAATTAACTATAAGTGCAACATAATGGGAGTGTTTATAAGGGTTAAGAGCTTGTTTTGGGGATCAGTAGACTCAGGGTCACATTTTTTTTTTTTTATTCACTGTGTCAAGAAATCAATTATCTGACCTTCATAAGCCTCAGATTTCTCATCCACATCCACGATATTAATACCTACTTCACAGTTTGTTTTGAGGATTAAGTGAAATGTTAGTGCGGTATTTGGCATAACGACGGGCACATAGTTCTCCATAAATAAAAATGATTATTATTTCTCCATGTTATTCTCTGGCCAACAAATTACTAATTATCCAACTAATTACTGCTGATTTGTTATTTTTACGCCATTATACATTTTCCTTAAATAATTTCTTTTTCTTTTCCATATGCTCTACTCCCAAATAGGACCTTATCTTATTTTTTCTGAAGTATAAAAAGAAATGTTTAGGGCGGGCCCTGTGGCATAGAGGTTAAGTGCGCACGCTCCGCTGCTGGCGGCCCGGGTTCGGATCCCGGGCACGCACTGATGCACCGTTTGTCAGGCCGTGCTGTGGCGGCACCCCATATAAAGTGGAGGAAGATAGGCACAGATGTTAGCCCAGGGCCAGTCTTCATCAGCAAAAAGAGGAGGATTAGCGTGGTTGTTAGCTCAGGGCTGATCTTCCTTACAAAAAAAAAAAAAGTTTAGTTATGTAAATATAGTTTATTTATATATTATGCATAATATATATATTTATAGTTAAGTTATATATATAATATTGTCTTCTTTGTCCATATATCAATACTGTATAGCAATACTAATCAACTTTGGCTGATTTGGGAATTTATGAAAATGATATTGGGTTGCTATCATTTTGAATGAAGCATGAAGAATGACTGTAGAACTTCTGGACAAAAAAGAAGAATGATATGGGAATGATACAACCAGGGTCACAGTTAAAATCATGACAGAGCAGGGCAGGGAGCACTCTGATGATACCACCACTGAACACTTGTTGTCATAGCTTTTACCTCTGGTGCTGCCAGCATAGAATAGTGACACTACATTTGCAGTTGTCACAAACGCCCATGGAAATTACATGTTGATGGCATTCTTGAAAGAAATCTCTTCAAGTTATGTTTGAATTTCTAGCTTTTGTTTCCTATGCATCTGAATGGCTGAGCTGTTAGAGAATCTGGAAAAGCAAGTTTCCAGTATTTCAGGTTCAATGGTAGAGTGTAGGCTCTGCTTTCCATCAAGACCCGTAAGGTGGAACATTTTCTAAACTTAGCAAAAGGAGTTCACATGCTGCCAAATATTGAGTTCACAGCCAAAAATGACTAGTGCTCACTACAAACAGTAAATTTTAAAATGAACTTTAAAAAAATGTTAATGTACACTTAGGGTTAAAAGAAATTAACAACAACCGTGGGTAGAGGAATATCTTGAATAATGCATCTCTACAACATATTTCTTTAGGAGAAATTATTCAGAATCAGAATCCACTTAGCAAATTAGTCACAAGAAAATATTGATTATGAATTAGGTATGGTAGTATTACAGATACTGTAGCTATTAAATTGAAATCTTATTGAAATGGTTAAAACCATCACTTCTGAGAAGTTTTGATAAAGCAGGTTGTGCTGGGTGAAATGTTCATATGGATAAAAATAACAGCAAATTTTCTATCCTCTAATTATTTTGCAAATTTCTTGGAGTTAGAGGATGTCTACAAACAGAAGAACAAGACTATCACTTGGAATTTGTATAGTCCTTTATGCTTGTGAAGATTTTTGCATCTGTTCTTTCTTCTGATCCGTCAATCTGCACTATACAGCTCGGAGAAGAGTTGTGAGCATTTCCATTTCATACACGGAGAGAGGAGGCCCACAAATTCTTCTTTTAGCTTTCTTAGAGTAAATTAATTTTCCTTATGCTACTTTTACTTTTTGGATGATCTCAGACAAGAGCTTAATTAATCTGAAAAATTTTCATAACATCACTCTATCGAGAGTGCTTAGAGAAAGCTGTAGGATATGAAGCTTATATAAGTTAATTTATATTTGTTGACACCTCAGTTAAGAAGATGTATGGATGGGAAGAAAAATTCTAAAATGAGTTTAGGTTTCATATACTTAAGCTGCCCCTGACGTTTAGCATTGTCTTGCATCATTAGCTATTCGTAAGAGGTTTTTTTCATCGGTAGGGTTGGGTTGGCTGGAGGGTACTGTCTTTGCAGGTCTGGTAGGCTCCTGAGTGAACCTCAGGGGAGAGTAGCGCAAATTTGGTTACTTTTCACCTGGTTATCTTTCCTGTGGTTACTTTGACAGTCAAGCTTGGCTTGTTTTTATGCTTATAGACATTTTAGAAAGCTTTGCTTCCCTGTGAGTTTGTCTAATACACTATTTAACATTTAGAAAACCCAAACAAAGCTAAATAGTTTGAAATAGAAAAACCAGGACATAGAGGCAGTAAGTTCCTGAAGTGAAGACGTCGTTCCAAAGGTCAAATGACTGGATTTTCTTTGTTTCCTTTTCTTTATATCTCTCGGGATGAAACCTGGATTTGTTAGAGAATAAGAAAGAACTCTTATTCTTCAAACTCAATTAACAGTTACTTTTTTTAAGAATTCTTTGTTGCACTACCCACACTTCAACTTTCAATCTATGTAACAGCATAGTCAGATAAATGTGGATGATCCTATCTTTTTCTGATGAGCGTGTGTGTGTGTGTGTGTCTGTAGTTTCTCAACAAGCTCTCTTGTCTATGTTCTCTACATCAGTTATTTGAATCCCAAAGTGATGAGATGTCATAGATTTGTCCTATCCAGTTGTTTTGTACCATGTTCCCTAAGAAATGGGCTTTCTTTTTAGTTACAGAATAAACTATGATGTTTAGATATTGATCAAATGGAACAATTATAACTTTTATTGTGGGATCCTCAAAGGTCTTCTTGGAAGATAAATAATTTAAATCACCTTGGCTATTCTTTCACAGCATTGACATTTGTAGAGTGTGTCAATGGAAAATTGACTAGAGATCTACGTTACTGCTCGATGTCTGGGCCATTCGTGATTGTCAGCGTGAATTTATGACCTACCAGTTTTTCTATCATTCATTAGCGATGAAACTGTGTTCCTATTCCCCACATTCTACAATTTGTTAGACCTCTAAAACTTTATCATTTCATCAGTTATCTTATTTATTTTCAACTGTTTCTTTTTCTTATTCTGCCTTATTTGAAAACTCGTTCAAGAAGATTCTACTTTTTTTCTTGATACCCATTCTTAAGGTTTTTCCATTTTTCTCCACACAATTTTTTTGTTTTATGTATTTGCAGTTTAAACCTTAGTTTTGAAAAGGAAGTAAATTTTAATACACTTAGGAACTTCTCTACTTCTGTCATGCTCTTTCTGTATATCAGTTTTCTTCAGTTTTAAGTGTTCATTTCTTATAGCTACCCAACCTCCCTTATTCTATTTGGTTTGTAGAGTTATTTTTTGTTTGTGTTAGGTATTATACCCTTCAAAATAATCTCACTTTTAAATTTATTTTTAATGTGATAAATCAGGAATGGTAAATAGGTTATACCAGGTAGGGACAGCTCTGATTAATGATGCCTGCCATGAACAAAAAGTTGAGAAATGTGGCACACAAGTCTTGTATGTCATTATCCTTCCCCCTGACTTTGTTTATTGTAAACAAATAAATGAACAAGTACAACAACAGCTAAACTGAGGGTTTGGTCCTCTGTAATATAATCCTGGTTTCACTTCTATCAAGAGACGCTGGGGCAATTGAACAGAACAGAAGTTCTGTACAGCCTTTCAAGTCTGAGAAGTGGAAACCAGGAGTTTTCAAGTGTATAATTCTACTGCTCACTTTATTCTTACATCACCGCGGTTGTCCCTGATAAGAGGTTGACAGGCAGTATAAAGACTTGCTAGCTCTCAAAAAACAAATTCAGATATCTGAGTTTAATACACTTTATGAACTCTCTCATGTGACTGATCTCTGACTTTTCTTCTAGAAAGGCAATGTCCTTGTAGGGAGTCTGGACTGGTTACTAAAAATACGTGACATTTTATTATCTCCCTTTCTTATATCTCAACGATAAGGGAATGGTGGAAATGCGTGGGACAGAGAAATGCAGGTGGCTACAGGTTTGGTTTTTAAACTTTGAATCAAAATGTCAAGGACTCATAATGTAAATAACTCAAAAAGTAAATGAGTCTTTCATGCTCAATGTGGTCATGTATCTAGCTATGTAAAAATAGTCTAGTTTTAAACGTGGTCCAATGAGGCGAAGACAATTGTTCTAAATGTGGTCCAATAAAGAATTTCTTTTTGTCAAACTATTTCCTAGGATAAACAAATTAATTCCAGGTTAGATTTTGATGTAGCTAGAGTAAATCTTATGATACATGAGAAAGTCCTGGCTCTATCAACAGGCAGTCCTGACATATATCTTTGTGTAGAGATAGAAAAGTCCTGCATTTGAAGTAGAATCACAATGAGTTTCTTTGTGTGTGTGTGTGTGTGTGTGTGTGTGTGAGAGGAAGATCAGTCCCTGAGCTAACACCTATGCCAATCCTCCTCTTTTTTTGCTGAGGAAGACTGACCCTGAGCTAACACCCGTGCCCATCTTCCTCCACTTTATATGGGACACCACCACAGGATGGCCTGACAAGCAGTGCATCAGTGCACGCCTGGGATCCGAACCCAGGCCACCAGCAGCGGAGCGCACATACGTTAACTGCTATGCCACGGGGCCAGTCCCTACAATGAGTTTCTTAATTTTCATAATAACAAATATGATAAGAGCATGCCTGGTATTTAAAATACATAGACTTTTCACTAATCAATAATAAAGAATAACTCAACTTCAGACATCATTCTCATATTAGTTAATTATCAACTACTCAGTAATCTGGCTGAAACAGTTGAAAATCACTCAAGAAACAATCTAAGACAGTAGTTTTCAAGCTGCACCCTCTGGGGCACCAGGGTTTCTCCAGAGAGTTTTCAAGTTAACCTTAAGAAGCTTCCTGGGTGGATGAGGAACCATTTCTACCCCCTACCCTCTGTAGGTCTGCTCTGGTATCTTTCAAGTAGTTAGCTCCTGCACAAGCATTCATTTGGAGAACATATTTCTCAAACAAAAATGAGGTTTGCAAATCACTGTGCTACAGAGCACAGGAACTGTCCTTTTCTATAGATTCTTTAAACTCAATCCCTGAATCACAATGGATGAATATCTAACATAGGGACATTCCTTTAGCATAGATAGATAGATGATAGAGAGATGCATAGATAGATATAGTCTCTCTCTCTCTTTCTCTCTCTGTCAGGGCCAATCTTCCTCACACACACATAAAAAAAGAATAGCTTCCAGTGTAAGGATCATTCCAAGGGAAGATTTGTATTTCAGTTGAGGCCAAAGAATGGAGACAAAGAGAGGATGCTGTGAAAAGTTTGAGTTCAGAGGAGAGCTTAGTAAACACGGAATGTGGTTTCCAGAGAGCGTAGTAGAAAAGGTTTTCAGGCAAGATAGGACTTGGATAAGTCAGAGAAAAGGAGGGGAAAATGTCCCAAATATATATGGTGAAGAAAAGATTGTTAATGGGGTACACTAACAAGGTTCAGAGGGATGTGAGACATGGAGACAACAGCTGAGTTTGAAATATTACGTGACACCATTATTTCTGTGTAAGTCGTGCTTTTACGGGTCTTGGGCATGAAGAGACTAACAAATAGGTTTTCAAAGAGAAATTGATGAAGAGATTGTTATGGAAAATCCAGAGAAATCCTTTGTCAACTGTGCAGTGGCTGAATTAGTTTCTAGAACCCTCTCCTAGGGCAGAAATAGCAGAAGCCTCAATAGGTGAAGGATAGTTATATTTCCACGGGAGTGATAATTTTGCTCTACAGGAGAACGGACTTCTTAGTTCCCAGGGAGAAGCATCAGCCACCCCGTAGGATTTGAGGCTGTGGCCTCTCTGTGTGGAACACACCATATTCTTTTTAAGGGAAGACTATGTTCTTTTGAAATAGGTTAGATAACCCAGAAATAAGCTTTTCAAACAACTATCAATCCTTGGACAAAAGTTTATTTTTCTTCCTTGGTATTCTTACCTATGTGTCCAGTGGAGGGAATCTCTTAGTATATGACGACGTTTTCTTTCAAAGAAGGTTGTACATAAATATTCTTCCTACTATAAAAATGTTGTGTGTTTTAAAATTGCTTAAAGAACTTGCTTTATTTCTTTGTAAGATTCATGAAACTAAAGGATTTTAGGAAAAAAAAACTCATGGCTTAAAATTGGTTTACTGACTGAAAAGAATATATTTTATTATAAACGCACAACTAAGAAAGACTATAAAGTAGTATAATCAAAAGATGCACATTTTATAAGGAGAATTGCATAATTAAGGATTTTGGGTATAGATACAAGACTTGGGGATATTAAATACTTGACGTACATTTTACAAAATAATTTTCTAAATAATAGAGGTAAGTGCCATATAAAGAAAAAACTTTACATAATGAAGGTATTTTTGGAAAGTTTTCTCTTTCACTATATTCTAGTAGTTTTTAATTATAATTATGTCATTCTTGTTGCCTCAAACATCTTTCCTTTTTCTGTGAATCTATCAAATATTTATTAATTTCTCAAAGCTTAAGGTTTAATATTTTTCTAACTTATGTGAACCAATATATTAACCCCTTTTTTAACTGTAAATGTTTTATGTGCAGAAGCTTATCTTGGCTATGCTGTACCTGTTTCTTTAACTTTATAGGGAAATAAAAGTAACTTGCTATTGATATATATAAAAAAAGTTTTTAAAATTCCTAACACCCAAATTGTTTGTTTCCTCACTAAATGATTTTGAGTTTACCATTGATTTCTTACTAGGCAGTGCTATTTTACAATTAAACATAAAACACAGAATTGTACATACAACAGCTCAAATAAAGTCAGCCTATATTCCTTTAGAAGCACTCAAAGGAATGATCCAGAATCATTCATTGTTGTACTTTTCTTTATATCCTACTGCTGCCCTTGATTCAACTTGAAAGCAGTTTAGGATACTATTTTTGCCAGTAGCTGCAAATGCCTCTGATTCCCGGTGATCTCTGATCAAATCAGTTTGAGTAGAGTTAATTTAGCTGGGTTTATGGGATTTGGCTTCTCAGGATAAGTTGCTATTTCAGTGCCTATACACACTTGTCTTCTTTCACAGTGGTTAACAAGCACCTAATGGAATGACGCATTTCCAAGTGTCACTCTATAAATATTTGTTATGTTTCTAAACAACAGATCTTTGGGATTTGAAGCTTCTGTTCCTAGGAAAATTGACAATAATGAATTATTATGACGCATTCAATAAATTAAAAGTATTTAGTTTAAAAAACTTATGGAGAGCTTTCTTTAGGTGAATGTTATTTGAAGCAGGAGGATGAATATTGTTGCTTGAAATATTAATAATCATCTAGAGAAGTTGTGCCTTTTGGAACTATTTGTGAAGTAAAATCTCAGTGAAAGTGCTTAGGGAAGTTAAATAATTGAAATAAGATTTGGAGTATGTTTTTGGCGTATAGTATTTTATTCCATGAACGAGGAAGAGTGAAGCTTTTTTGACAGAGTACCAAGTGGAAGGCTGTTAATGATGAGCAGTGGACTGTTACAAATGTAATGAGTCCATACACAATTAAAGGAAGAGGCAGTGAGGTATCTATGTTTTTAGTATCTTTCCGGATGAGCCTGTCTTCTTGTCTTAGGCTTTCTCTTCACTTTTTGGCATGAATCACTTTACCAATCTTCCCTTTACTCTGAATTTTTGTCTTTTTTCTAACTCTGTCTTCTTCTTAATTATTTTATTCATTCATTCCAATTTTATTGGCTTCCTCCTCTCTGCAAATATTGCTCTAAGAACTGGAACTCGAGAGGTCCACGGCTTCATGGAGCTCTTCTTGCCCTACCTTCACCGTAATATTTAAGTCAAGTGAACTAAGTAAACATTTACTAGTATCTCCTATGTATAAGTCACTATCCTGAGGGAAACAAAGATGTAGCATGCTCTCTGACCTTAAGAAGGTCATAATCAGGTTAGAGAGACCCACATTTACAACATATAAGGTATGGTGCAATAATCGGTAAGGTAGATTATTCAGCTTGTTATGGGATTTCCAAGAAGCAATCTAACTGTATATCATTGAGAGCAAGACAGAGAGTGAGGGAAGGCTCATTATGACATTTCACATTTAGGTTTCATTTCCTATGATATGTACACATCCAACAAAGACCTATTGCTTTGTTGTCTTTTTGCTAGTGTAATTTCTCCTTAGTGACTTAGCTAGTCTCCAGTTTTCATTTTCTTATCTCTTGAAAGGTGGAAGGCCTAACAGTCCTAAATGAAAGGCAGTGGTGATATATGTTGAGCAGTGAAGCAAATTGGAGAAATGGGTACCTGAGGGAGAAGCATTAAGTATTAATTACTTAATTCAACAAATATTTATTGAGCACATACTGTATTAGCCACTGTTCTAGGTTCTGGGCATTCAGCACTACACAAAAGGGGCAAAAATCTACCCTCAGAGAAGTTATATTTCTAGTGGATAGGGCAGTTAACCAATAAGTATGCAAAACATAGCATGTCAAATAATGATAAAGGCTGTGGAGAAAAATAAAGCACAGAAGAGTGATAGGGAGTCTTAGGGTTAGGGTGGGCCTATTTTACATAGTGTGGTTAAGAAAGTCCTCATTGATAAGGTGACATTTGTACAGAAACTTGAAGGTAGTAAGGGAGGGGGCCATGCAAGTATCTGGAGGAATAATATTACCTGAGAAGAGTAAGTGCCAAGCCCTGAGGGATGAACTTGCCTGGTGTGTTCAAGGGACGGCAGAGAGAAGTTGCAGGGGAGAATAGAGGATTTTTAAAATGAAGTTACAGAGAAACAGAGTCAGATCACGTCATGGGGGTAAAGACTACATTGGACTATTCAAAAAGGGAGGATAGAGGGTAACCGTGGCTGGTATGAGGTCAGTCATTATCTCTTGGTCAACATAAAGAGGATCCAGACTCGAGTTTAGGTAGTAGGCCAAGGATTTGTCGTTCACAAAGATAGGAATTCTTTGTGAAAAATTAACCCAATTTTCCCATTTTTAAGATGGAGCAGAAAGGGCCTAGATTTGGAGTCAGGAAGTCGGGCTTCTTGTTTCTATTCTGCCTCCAACTAACTGGGTAATCTGGGGCTAACAAACTAAACCCCCTGGGTTTCTCTTTTGTTTTTCCTTTAAAATGAAGGGATGTTTTCTAAGTGACACCTAAGCTTTAAAAATCCAATTCAAGGATAAATGACAAGTGAGTTCAACCTGGTGCAGCTAATAGAGCTTTATTGTTTTCAGAGGACCCAGAATACCAGGTTTGTGTTTGCATTTGTTCTTTTTTCTTTAAAATTCGTGACAATTTTCATAAAATAACAGTTCTCCCCATTCATTTCCTGGTTGCTGAGAGAGGAGTCTTCCCCCTGGCTGATCTTCCAGCCTGTGTTCTGAACTCACAGGGCTGACAGCAGAGCCCAGGGCATCCAGAGGTGTTCTCTGGGATCTCTGCACATCAGCGCTCATCCTCTGTGCGCTGACATCTGCAGGTCCAGCATGAGTTGATAGCATTCAAAGATATAGAGAGAAGCTTGCTGTGGAGAAATTGCTCAGTGCTCACCTTGTTTTTTTCCAGAATGAGTCCCAGTGGAAACTGTTAGTACCTCTGGAGGGCCAAAGGCTTCTCTGGTTTACCCGAAAATGTGGAAATGCATTTCATTTTCTGTAAAGTCATGATTTTACAAAATAGATTTATTGTATACCACTCTTCAGTCCAGAAATGAGAGCTCATGCTCTGAGTTCCTAATCAAATAAAAGCTAACTGATTATTTTTTAGTTTTTACAGATATAGATCATCAATTTTCATCATAATATTTTTTAGCAGATTTTAAAAAAGCAAAGCAACAGATTGCAAGATGTGTGGAAAAATGAATGTTTACTAGGAAACATAGTGAGAGGCTTTATGAGCAGAAAATTAATTCCTCTAGAAGCAGAAGAATCATCAAACGAAAGTGGCTTTTTATAAGAAAAGAAAAATTATCAACTTCTGAAAAAAAAAACTCAACACAGAGAAATGGAGATTGCAAGTTAGGAAAACAATTGAAACAAACTGAACTGTACTTCTATAGTTTAAAGGTGTCAATAGACTATGTTAACAGAAAATGTAAATTAAATGAAATAGCTTAAGTTCTTAACTCCAACAACAAAAAAAAACAATCTAGCAAAATAACCTGAAGAGCTCACCAAAGAGTTAAAGATATAACCACAGAATTTCCGAGGGCAAAATCTTACTGTTTTAATAGAAAAACTCATAAATGGTTACTTGATTTCTATCATCTTATTTTACTTCTCTTCTGAGAATAAGCATATTAAAAATATTTTATGATCTACAGTTCAGAAGTTTAAAAATCATGTTCACACATGAGTTAATGTATAATTTGGCTGGGTTTTCAGTGTTGAGTTCAAGGAGAACTTTTTTCTTTCTTATTTCTCTTATTTTCAACTATAATTTTATATGTAATTAATCACTGAATAATCCAAGCCTCCAGGTAAACATATTATAGTATGTAGATGACTCAGGAGATAGAAGATACTGCTCTAACTTTAGCAAATTATCTTTTCTGACCTATGAAGACCACATTATTCTTAAGGCCTTGTTGACACCATGTGGTCATGAGTTTGAAGGCCAGAGTCTCAACCAGTGAGTCACATCCCTGAGCTACACAAACGTTCTTTCAAGGGGGCACAATGTAAGGCAGGAAACAGAATATCAATGACTTACTGTAACTCACCCTTTTTTTGATGGCACAGAATCCCAGAGTGCGTGCTTTGCTGACCCTGAGGGTGAAGGACAGCACAGAGCGAGCGCTTGGAGGAGTGAACATACTGTCTGCAACTTCAGCACCTCCTCGAAGAGTTAGCGTTTGGCAGTTTGGTTTTTCCGTTGGATAACACTGGAGCGATTCCTCCCGTGCCCTTTGAAAATTCCCATATTACTGTCCAGAAGCCCTTCTTCACATAACACAGCTTCTTGAAACCAAAAAAATAATACATAATTAGCCATTGCTAATGAGAAATGAGGGAATGGAAAATAAAGGAAGATTGTGGAAGAAAATGTGAGGTATGAATTGGCAAAATATGGTGATTGATTAAAAGCAGAGAATCCAGGGAAGAGAGAAACCAACCGCGATGCCAGAGAGAAGGTGTGGGCAACAGGGAAGTGGAAATTGAGGAGAAAGCTGGCTTTAGGGGGATATAAAAGTATTGAAAGAGCAATGCTCCAATTCAAGGAAGAACAAAGCAGTGCTGAGCTAAACTGCTTGGTATTTCCTTTATAGAATAGAGAGTTATTCAAATGAATTTGCAGTGGTAGATTCCTCTTTTGTCTTTAGTTAATTATTAGATTGCTTTATGTAGTGAGACTTAATTGCATCAGTTCTCAAAGCTATCATTAAGGTGATTGCTGCCAAACTGGGTGAAGCGTGCATGACTATCCTGGTCTAATTTGGGTAAATATGGCCTAAGAATTAAAGGTGAAGTTTGAATTAAAAAAAGATAATAAGAAGGCAGGAAGCAGAGCCGAGGGATTTAGAAATGTTATCCTCAGCCAGAGTGCAACATTTGCTGCTATTGTTTTACTTTGTACCTCCTGTTGAAGGGTTATCAAATAATTTCCCCTACTCCATGTAGTAGAATTTATTCTCTATTTTTGTTCCCTTGGTAATCTGTTAAGAGATTATGTCATTTGACATTGCTCCACTTACAACAATATCTGAAACAGGGCACATCACTTGTAGAGAATCTGGAAGCTCTGCCATTGGGGATATTACACGCTCAGAGACCTTTTAAGGCAGAGCAACTCCCACGTCCACCTCATGTGAATCACATTCCATTCCACCCGAGCCATCACCTGGGGAGAAAAGGAAAAAGCTTGTGGGTGGGCTGCTGCAGAGACTGCTGTGAAGACAACTCCTGTGGAAAGGGAACAGCTGATGCCGCCTTTCTGCAAGCTGTGGTTCCCTGCCTAAACTCTTCTGACTACACTGCTCTAAGTGTGGCCAGAGGGGTCTGAATGTTAGTTAAAACTAAGAAGTCCCCCTAGTGAGCACTGCAGAGCCAAAGTAGGGAAATATTTTTTCCATTCTCCTCCTTCTGTTCCTTTAATAAAGAACATTTTTCTTTTCAGTTTTAAAGCTGCTATAACTCATTAGAGGTATCATCTTAAAGAGTTATCTCAATGTGTCTACTTAGTCAGAAAAAACTTACTCCTTGACTGTATTTGTTACCACATTGGATACAAAAATTTTTCTTAGCATCTAAAAGTTGTCAAAATCATAAAGAGACAGTTGATTCAGCAATTGATTTATTAGCCCTTTAGTGTGCATGGTCAGTTAATCACACCCTTCACTTGCTGGTAAACCAATATCAAAGGCCATGCAAAGCTGTTTTCTTGTATTATTACTTGTTCCTTAATGCCCATTCTCACTCCAATTCCCAGCTCTGTCATAATACCCTCTGTAATGTCTTCAAAATATCTGGATACATGTATGCATGTATGTATGTGTGTGTGAACATGTGTAGAGAGAGAGAGAAAGGGGGTGGAGGGAGAGAAAGAGATGTTTATGGACACGTGTTATTAATTTATATAAATTTATAGGCCTCATTACCAATTACAGCAGAAGTACAAATTTTCTAGAAATTAATCAAACAAGGAATGATGAAGACAATTATGAAAGATAATTTTAATATAAAAATATAAAAATAATACTGAGTTTATGCAAAACAATAATGTATTCCTGGATGGGATATTTAATATCATAAAGATATCAATTCTTTCAAATTGATTCACAAGATGATACAATTTTACTAAAAATTACATTAGAAGTTCCAGCACATAGAATGGCAGAGTAAGTACCTTATGAGAAATTATGAGTTATAAATACATTCATTAGCATTTAATTTTTTATTGAAAATCATAGACTTAAACTTACCACCTTTGTCACCATTATCTTGCCACATATAATTTCAATAAAACTAATGTACACCTTATGGGTGAATTGCACCCCTCCACAAAGGTATGTTGAAGTCCTAACCCCTAGTAGTTCAAAACGTTCCCTTATTTAGAAATAGATTTTTTCCCAGCTTTATTGAGATATAGTTGACATATAACATTGTGTAAGTTTAAGGTGTACAACGTAAAGATTTGATAAATATATATACTGTGAAATGTTTACCACCATAAGGTTAGTTAACACATCCTTCACCTCAAATAATTACCATTTCATTGTTGTTGTTGTTATCATGAGAATATTAAAGCTCTACTCTGATAGCAACCTTCCAGTGTATAATACAATATTGTTTATTATAGTCACCACGCTCGACTTTACATCCTCAGAACTTATTTGTCTTATACCTGGAAGTTTGTACTCTTTGACCAACGTCTTCCCATTTCTCCCTCCCCTCAGCTCCTGGTAACTACCTTTCTACTCTGTTTCTATGAGCTTCCTGTTTTTACCAAGTAAATCAAACCAAAATGTGGTCATTACAGTGGGCCCCAATCCAATATAACTGATGTCCTTATAAAAAGAGGAAATTTGGACACAGAGACAAACACGCACAGAGGGAAGACTATGTGAAGACACAGGGAGAACAGGATGTGAAGATGGAGGATTAGAGTGAGGCATCTACAAGCCAACGGATGGTGATGATTGCCGGCAAACCACCAGAAGCTTGGAAGAGGCAAGGAAGGATTCGCTACAGCTTTCAGAGAGAGCACGGCCCTGCCGACACCGTGATTTTGGGCTTCTAGTCTCCAGAACTGTGAGACAATAAATGTCTGATATTTTAAGTCATCCAGTGTGTGATACTCTATTAAAGCAGCCCTAGGAAACTAAAATAGTATATCATAAAATTTATTATACAATGTGTATATGCCGAAATTAATTACACATAAGCTATATTCAGGTTTTCCATAAATATGCTGATTTAAAGTCTTTAAAAAATTGAATCAGAATAGTTTGAAACAAACATAGGGACCAACAGTTGTGTGTTGTGTGGATCCTCTCAGAGCTGATACTGAAGGAAGCAAAAAGAAATGTACTCTTCATGTCAAACCCAGCATTACTATTCTTTTTAAGGTAATCATCATAAAAGAATTAATTGTAAATATCTTGATTAAAATATATGTAGTAATACTTTGAGTATATATACATATTATATATATATTCTATATATTTATAAAATGTCGAGGAATCTTTAATCAGGAATTAGCCAAAAAGATCTCCAAATATAATTGCCAATAAAAAAAGAATAATTTTGTCATCATTTTTCCAAGATTCTTGGAGTGCTTTGGACATTATTTCTTCATTCTCATAATACCTAAAACATGTCCTAAAAGATTCATTCTATGAAATTTATGTTCAAAATAGGTACAAAATAATGGAAGTTACAATTATATTATCCACTTACAGAGCACTGTATAAGTAATAAGTTCAAAGTACTGCCTTCCAAAATGCTTTATAATTCCTTAACCTTTGAAGTTAGAAGCATGTATTTCAATTAAATATATAGGATAGAAATAATTGCAGTGATATCAACAACTCATCACCTAGTACTTTATCATTTTAAAGCTGTTTTACGTGTGCTCTGTCATTTGAGGCTCACAACATCCTGTGGATGTAAAACAAACATAAATGAGACACTGAGGTGCCAAAGCTTTGCCCCAAGTATCACAGGTTCTTAACAGACAAGCCAAGCACAAGAATTCTCATCTCACTTTTTGCAAATACATTGATGTTTGAAAGTGTCTAATTAAAAAAAAATCCCTATGCATTAACATGTCAGCAATGAAAATGTTGAACAATTCTATCAGTTAGGAGTAGCTTTAGATAAAACGAAAGGAGGTCTTTTTCTGACCCCCAGATCCCTTTCAGGCCTGTCCTACCTCCACCTCTGGCCATACTGCTGAGTGACATCCAAGGCTACAGTAACAAACATATGAAGGGCTGGTAACCTAATGTTAGGCCTCCCCAAGTATGTAACTCCTAAATATAGTCTTCCTGCAGATGAGATGCTAACTCAAAGAAGTAATGTTTAATAGTATAGTTTTGTATGTTATGCCACCTAGATAGGAAAACTGTGCTTAGGCATGGGAGCATCCTTCGAACTCTTTAAGTTATACCAGGTGGGCTTCTGCCAATGTGACTCTGGCCCATAATATGAAAACCAGTACTGCATGATGGGTCAAGGAAGGAAGTACTACCAAAATTGTAAACCTGGGGACTTTCTCTTATCATTCATTCAGCTCCTGCTCTGCACTCTGAATTGGAGACTTAAGGGCAATGGAGCTTTGTAGATGGTACATTGCTGCTTTGTGATCTTCTCGATATTAGGGAGTGGGGATATTTAAACTTTATGGATAAGTTGTGATGCTTGGGTTTTTTCCTTCTCTTTCACCTTGTTGATCAAGCTACATAAAAGAGTTCAAGGATCCCTGGTGCCATTATGGTGAGAATATGTTGGTAAATCTTGACCTTTGTCCCCCAGAGTTTGGGGAGGGCATAGAGATTGATGCCTACATCTTGCCTGGAAAACCAAATGGCAAAAGACTTGCTGGAAATGCCGTTCAGTGTGGAGCAAAGAGATAAGAATGTTGTAGAAGTGACAACTCCCAGAGTTTGGTGGCGTAAAAATGCTTAATTTTCCAATGAGCTATAATGACCCTTTAGAATGTAGCAGACTAGAATCAATCAGTAGTGTCTGAAAAGACACTACTCTGGGGATGGAAAGGACTGCCTCTGGGTGAGGCAACTTCTGCACAAAAAGACCAAGAAAAAGCAGTAAGATCCCAGTATTTGCATCACTAATTCAGAAAATAGTGCCATAGGAGTGGGGATGGGGCAGGCTATAGGGATGTGGGACAGTGTGGTAGATTAGGTTATTATCCAGAAACGTTCATGCTCTTTTCCCTCACTTCCAAGGAATAGATATCTGCTCCACTGATGTTGGGCTTGCCCATGTAATTTACTTTTCGCCATTGAGATGACAGCAGATGTGATACAACGTAGATTTGAAGTATGCTTGCACACTGGGGCCTGTTCTCTCTTATGCGTCTGCCATCCCCATGAGAAGAATATGGTCAGGTAGCTCATTCATCCTGGAGGAAGGATGAGATTAAAGACAGATGGAACAGTCACTTCAAACTAAGCCAAACCATGGACTTCTGAAAAATCATAATTTATTGTTGTTTTAAACCATTGAGTTTTGGTGTAGTTTATAATGTACCAATAACTGATCGACAATGGGAGATGTTCCAAGGATTCTAAGAAAGTGTCCAACAAGAAAAGGAGCCAAACTTGATGTTAACAAATATTAAACTGGACCAGGACTTTTTTTTTTTTTTTTTGGAGGAAGATGAGTCCTAAGCTAACATTTGTTGCCAATCCTCCTCTTTTTTGCTGAGGAAGATTGGCTCTGGGCTAACATCCATGCCCATCTTCCTCTACTTTATATGGGACGCCACCACAGCATGCCTTGATAAAAAGTATGTAGGACTGCACCTGGGATCCGAAACTGTGAATGCTGGGCCGCTGAAGCGGAGCATGTGAACTTAACCGCTATGCCACTGGGCTGGCCCCAGGATCAGGATTTTTAATATCTAATAAAAAGAGAGTTCTAATACCCACAAATGAATGGGTAACTATAGATTCTATCCAGGATATTATTCAGAGATGGGGAAGGGAAAACCAACAGAGCTGGTTTCTGGTGGGATATCTTTAGGTATATATAAGTACATATATAAATTAAAAGTTATTTTTTTCCTTTCATGAATAACTGCTTCAAAAAGTGAAATATAGTAACCAGAAAAAGCCAAAATAGAATAAGCTCACTCAAAAGTAAATCATCTTCCCGCAAAATCACCTATTAGGTTAATTTTTTCTTTCAGCCTTGGCAGGATAGTTCTTATAATTTGGGATAGCCTTCATCTACTACATAATAGAGTAACATTTTGCCAATTCCATATACGTAGTTTGACTGGATCAGTGGTGTGTTTACTCATGAAGCAAAGCTTTTTGCATATTGCTAAATTAAAATAGTTTTGGTAACCCACTAAACCTATTGATTTTTATTATTTTTGTTAACTTTGTACTTTATGTTCATATCTAAAAAATATGAAAATGATGAAGATGGTAGCAAAATATAGAATTTATCATGGCTATAGATATAATTAATATATGAAATAAAGTACCACAGTGTGAACTCAAATTGTCTTTGCAGTTTTGAGGTTAATTTGTTTAATTTGCTAGTGGCACCTTGAGGGAGTGTCCCTTGCCTCCTTGAGAGTGAAGTTCTTCAGTCCTGTCTCTTAGTAGTGCACTGTAGGAGATCTGGTACTCCCTTAATTAACTCTAGCTCAGACTGACAACTTCCAGTGATCAGGGAATAGGTATTATTTTTCTTTTTTCTGTTAACTGCTATTATGTCTACCTGGGGGGAAAAAAAAACAAAACAAATCCAGGCAACCAACAATAAACAACTGCACTCTATGGAGCATAAGAAGTCCATTTATCGGAGGGTGCTACACACATCCTGAACCAGATCGGAATAGAACTGGACCCATCTCTTTAACCCACTGCGGAAGGGGCCGCACAGGGGTAAGTTACATTGGGAAAATTAATCTCCTGAATGTCTGTATACTCAAGAACAAAGAAAATCCTTGGGGAAAACAAGCAGCCTAAAATAAAAGAATAAAGAAGTATAAGTTTGGTTTAAAGATACTGCATCAGTATCAGAAGAAGGCTGATTTGAGGTAAGGATGTAGGCTCTCACTAGATTATTCTGTGCCCCACATCCATGAACTTATGCCTAAACTCTAGGGAGAGAAAACTGCAATGAAAGAAAAAGAAAAACTCTAGTGGCAGATGCTTTATATTTTACATAAGGCATTGAAATCAGTACTCGTGTCTTTTTTTTTTTTTTTTTTTAAGATTTTATTTATTTTACTTTTTCCCCCCAAAGCCCCAGTAGATAGTTGTATGTCATAGCTGCACATGCTTCTAGTTGCTGTATGTGGGACTCGGCCTCAGGATGGACGGAGAAGTGGTGCCTCGATGCGCACCCGGGATCCGAACCCGGGCCACCAGCATTGCAGCGCGCGCACTTAACCACCAAGCCACAGGGCTGGCCAGTACTCGTGTCTTTTAAAGCAGAAGAGCGACTTTTGCATTGCAGGTGCAGCGCATAATGTCTATGCAGACTAGCTTTCTTTTAGAATAGAAAATAGCCATCGGCTCTTGGTGCCTTCAACATGAATGGTGCCGCCCTTTGTGCAAGTCTTGATAGCTTTGGCAGTAGACACCACATGGAAATAGAGCAGGAGTGTGAAAAACCACAGACACAGCAGGGGATAACCAAGATCAACACTTAGTGGGTGAGTAAGAGACACTATCCTAAAGAAAGTGAAAATGATCAGGGAAGAATTTAGGGGAGCTGGAATTCTTGCAGGGAAGGGAAAATCAAAGCAAGGGAAATAGTTGTTTTTTCTTAAATGTTAATATGATTCTATTACCAGATTGGTGTTATCTAAATGCAATAAAGCTGCTGACTCGATATAATTACACATGGAAATTTGGAAAATAGAGAAAAATAGAAGGAAGAAAAAAGCCATCAATGATCCTACAGGTAGAATCTTTGGACATTTTTCTGGAGAAAATAGATTTGGATCAAGGGAGACGTCAGAACCCTGTAGTTGCTACTGAACCATATGTTTAAAGGAGACCCATCGGATCCTGCATTTCTGACTTCACTACTCTTTTTCTGGTGTGAACTGCAAAGCTAAGGAGGAACACGAGAAACTTAAAAATAGAGAGATAAAGGGGCCAGCCCGTGGCGTGGCAGTTGGGTGCGTGCTCTCCACTGCTGGCAGCCTGGGTTCGGATCCCGGGTGCCCAACCATGCACAACTTGTCGGGCCGTGCTGTGGCGGCGTCCCATATAAAGTGGAGGAAGATGGGCACGGATGTTAGCCCAGGGCCAGTCTTCCTCAGCAAAAAGAGGAGGATTGGCATGGATGTTAGTTAGGACTGATCTTCCTCACAAAATAAAAAAGAAAAATAGGGAGATAAAAATTATCAAATGATTGTAAAAGAATAAAGAGGGTTAACAATGCAAATTCCTGCTGTATTAACATTAAGAGAAAGGTGAAGAACAATTTAATAATCATATTCAGATATTGGACTATAGACAAGAAAGAGATTAACAAGTCATTCTTGTTTCCAATATGAGACAAATAAGAGAACGTGGGCCAAAAGAGGATATGTTTGAAATTCCGATCTGTGTTTACCTGCCTTTAAATCTCTTGCTTCTGCTTCACCAGGCTGCCTCGGAGCTGTGGAAGGGGCACTTGCATTCCCTCACAGCACTCAGACCTCCAGCACAGGTGGTTTGCCTCATTTTAAACAATTTTTGTTTTATTATTCATGAGAAGTTGAGGGTGAAGAAATTGGATTTTAAAGAATGATCAAATTCAGGTGCAAATGCACCAGGTGATCTCACTTTTCATAACAGATTCTTTTATAACATAAATATTATCACCTTATTTCTGTGTTTTATAATTTTTAAATTCGTATATTGGGCTTCTTTAAAGTGGATTGCAACCTATAGAATTATGTCTATTCAAGAGGCTAAATAAGAAAGATTAGCAAGAATTTGGAAGGGAAAAATGCACATATTTTTGCTCCCTTGTTCAGAAAATGTACCCTGGCTCCCAAATGGCGTATTATAAGAAGTGTGTTTAAACCAACTGATTAGGGACAAATATGAAGGTTGGATGACGCACATAAGTAATAAGAAAGAGAATGAGAAGGAAAAAACATAACAGTGTCCTTTTCAAATACTTAGTCGTGTCTGAGGATACACCTCGGAGAACTCTAATAGAACTAACAGCAAGTGTAGAAGTATTAGATCTATTATAAAGCAAGTCTAAACGGATACAATTATTTCTATCCCTAGGGATAAATGAATCCTTGCCTAATGGTTTCATAAGAAAACATTGTGTTCAACTTCAAGCCTTGCATAAACAGACATTTTCAAGTGAAGATAATAATGAAAGCTTTTTTTTGTACTTTCTTGTACTTGAAAAATGCAACACACATTTCTGCTGTGTCTTAAATCTGAATTTTATAAAGGAAAACTGATATTATTGCTCAGTTATTTAAATAATTATTTATATTGTTAATGTTAATGTTAACACAGTAAATCACAATAAAGTTGAAGTAACTGGGGCAATGCTTATATATCAATAAAATGTGATATTCATCTTGTGTGTTAAGACATAAATATAGTTCAATAACAATTTTTAACAGACATATCTGAACTTATCATCTATATGCACGTTATTATCAGTCATTGTATGTTCTTCACAGTTGACAGAATCTATGTGGGAATTGGTCTTTGTCTTATCCTCAAAATTTTAGTAAGTAGAGGAATCAGACCAAGAAATCTGGGTCAAGCATTCAAAATATAGTCGTGTCCTCATCTTAAAGAAGAATTCTAAATATCCTGGGGCTAATTGCAGTATCATTGGAATAAGCTTGTGATTCTCAGGGTGATTAATTTGGAGGTGACCAAGATGGCCTTAATGTTTCCCTTAGCTTGAGGAGACTTTAGACAGGCTTCTTCCTGAGTCTCGGCCTTGACCTCCCTTTTCTTAGAGATTTTTTATTTAGAAAACTTGTAGTTGTAAGTTCTTTCTCTCCCCTTGAAGTTTTACAACCCAGGAATGTCTCTTTCAAGGACCTGGTTGCCATCTCTTTGAAATGTAAACATCAAGGGAGGTAGCATTCCTATTATAGTTTCTGTGGGAGGGTAGGGGCCTGACTTAGGTGGGTGCCTGCTCTAAGTTGTAAAACTCTCTCCTGTCATGAAGATATGAGAAGCTTTACTTTTCCTCTGGGTAAGGTCAATTAGAAAATACAAATGACCTATGATCCCCCACCCAGCTTTTCAAAAAGTCTCCTGTCCATTGTATAAATGGAGTTGAGTTCATACTGCATTGTGGTTTCTCTCTTCTATTGCAACAGCCTTGAGCAAAGTCTTTCTTACCTGTTTAACTTTGTCTGGTGCAATTTTTGCTTTGACAGAGGACAGAATCTTTACTGCTCTCTATCTACTCTTTTCCACACATCTATTACATCCAAGATACTTCCTCATCTTGTTAGATAAATTTAAGAACTTAGACAAAGTGATTCTCATCTCTTTTTTTCTGCCATAATCTTCAGGAACAACTATGCCTTTGGATCAACTAACGAGCATTGATGGAAAATATCACAAAACAATGTGATTAGGTGCACTTTGAAAACAAGCTCTCTATCTTCTGTTGCATAACTCTATTCAACAGCTTTGTTCAGAAACTATTATATTATCTATAATTTACCTTACAATAGCTCAGTGTGGCACAGTGGCTTAATAGTTTTAACTCTCCCTTTACTATTATAAAATGAAACTTATCAATAATATGACCTGTTTATGCACAGAATTTTAAAAAATCAAATTGTCATAACATAAATGAAACATAGCTGTAACGTAAAAGAGAAATAAAGGGAAAATTATAATATAATTACCTGCATTTTATTTTATAAAAGATCATGTACAACTTACACTAACAGGCATAATAAAATAGCCAGATGTTTGCACCGATGTTTAATATTACTGTAATTCCAACAGTCACAAATGCAGACTGATAGAGGTGTGTCGTATGGATGATTCAAATAGTGTAAGTATCTTTGTCATTGGTGACGTGATTTCTGTAATTTTAAGCAATTCTTGATAAAGATTTGAACAAAACAAGTATTGCCCCTTGACTCACACATCACTTGCATTGTCGGGAAGCTAAGCATTCACTAAAGGGTTGCAGACATATGTTATGTTTTTAGGTACAGCAGAGACGAAGTCTGGGCTCAGATATGTATAAATAAGACATTCACTTACTGGAACACTTGGCAGCTGTGGAGGAGGGGAAGATTTCCCCTTCCCCTCTTGGTTCTCATAGCTGGTTGAACAATTAAAATAACGTAAGGCAGGTTAACAGGAGAAAATCAAATTTAATGTGTGCGTACAGGGGATTCTCATAAGTGTGAAAAATTCCAAAGACAGTCAGGCAAAGTGAGGTAAATATGTCATTCTGGACTAAGGAGAAGAGGGCAGGGATCTGGGCCTTCAAAAGGAAAGGAGGCAATTTACAGGAAGATGAAAAGAGTTAATGTTTGGTAAACAAATGTTTGTTGGGCCATCTAGAGACAATGAGACATGGAGAGGATTTTGATCAAACAGCCTTACTAGGTTCCTTCCTGTCTACGACACCTAGTTCATATTATACTAGAGTTATCTATGGTGATAATTCCTTCCTGGAACAGGCCTTCTATCTTAAATTCTTTTAGGCAGTTAGGGGGAAGATCAGAGTTTCTTCTTGAGTCTTTTATTTCTTAGAAATAATCAGGCCAAAATAATCCTCAAGCTGAGAAACATTTTTGAGCTGCTCCTCTACACAGGTGATTTGAAACTGTGTGCGACTCAGTCCAATTCTTTTTTGTAAGAGACTATTCTATGTCTTGCAGTATTTCTAGCAACTTTGGTCCCTATTCACTAACTACCCATCAGTTATGTGGTAATAACAACCAAAAAGTCCCAACTAGCCCCCACTCCCCATGTAGATGGAGAAAGGATGATAATATTTGCTGATACTAACTTCAATCAACACTTTAGGAAGTGTTATTTAAATTTTAAATACCAGAATCACTTGTTTATAATTCAAGAGTGGTTAATTAACATTTGAAAGACTTTAATCAAAGGCCCACACTTTAGCCACAGGTATAGCAAGCCATTCAATTAGTACTATCTAAATCTGCACTAAAGAATTTGTTAATTAACATAAGGAATGGTAAAAATAAATTTTCATTGGCAAAATGAGTGTTGTAACAAGATATGTGACTGGTTAAAGATAATGCACAGGCATCCATTAACAGGGTATCAAAATCTAGGGAACTCAGCATGCTAACTGCTCTGGAGTAGCACCCTAATTCTAGTGCTCCATGAAGACTTGTCCCCTTCACTTGGTTAGAGGATTTTCTCTTGATCCAATTAGAAAGGATCATATTAGGTGATCATCTTTTGCCAGCAAATATTTGTTGAATTTGCCTTACTTGAACTTTTCGTCAAGATGCTCGTTGGAGTGTCTAAAAGGTTAGAAGGCTGAGACTTCATCTAGTTTACATTAACATGGCTTTAACTATTTTTATACCTTCTTATAAACGTGGAAAACTTCAGTCTGAGACACTGTCATGGTAACACACCACCTGATAGTGAGATTCTGGGAGAGGAGAACTATAGCTTCTACCTGCTTCAAATTCTTGGCAGCTGCCAAATTGACTTGGGTACAGTCATGTGTTGCTTAATGACAGGGATATGTTTTGAGAAATGTGTCATTAGGCGATTTCATTGCTGTGTGAACATCACAGAGCGTACTTACATAAATCTAAATGGTACAGCCTATTACACACCTGGGCTATGTGGTACTAATCTTATGGGACCACCATCGTTTATGCTATCTGTCATTGACCGAAACAGTGTTATGCAGCACATGATTGTACTTTGTAACAACAGTAATTCTCATCCTTGGAAGCTCTAAAAAATACTGATGCCTGGGACACACCCAAGAGATTCTGATTAATTGGTCTGGTGCATGATCCGAGCATTGAAATTTTTTACAAGTCCCCCCTCGATTTTATTGGGCAGTCAAAAGAACTACTGTCAAATGGCCTTCCCAATATCAGCTTTTCCAAAACACATCCTCCCTGTGCAAGTCCTGGTCTCTTTCTATCTTTTGATATTTAAGGAATCTTCTACTTATTTATTGGGGAATTGAGACTATCCCAGGAGAATACTTTAGTTTCTCTTTTTGCCTTCTTCAAGTTTTTCTGTCTTTATCCATCTATATACCTGCCTGTGTAAATTGGAATGTCTCTTCCTTGCTAGGGTAAACACACCTCATTGCTATTCCTTTGGACACACCCCCTCCTACATTTTCTAGCATAGTGTTACTTAAATTCTGGTTCCCAGACCAACAACATCAGAATTACTTGGGAGGTTTTTAGAAACGTAGAAGCACATACACAATCCAAGACCTACTGAATTAGATCTGTATTTTTAACATGATACCCGGGTTATTTGTATGCACTTAATTTTTGAGAAGCGTTTCTCTAGGGCATTACTCCACTTAGTAGCTATTAGTCTCATTTCTAGTCTCTCTCTTGGCTGACTCTCTTTGAAAAATAAAAAATGAAAATAGTCTCATCCTGAAATAGTATTCTCAATACCTTTCTCCTCCTGAAACAAAGAAAACATCCCCCCTCAGCCCTCCTAAAACCTCAAACCATAGTTCTCAACAATACATTCATGCATTCATTTACTCACTTATTCATCTTTAAAAATTCATTCACTAGTAAGTATTGATTATGCCAGGCACTGTTAGTGCACTGGAAATACCACAGACAGCAGAATAGACATGGGATCTGCCTTCAGGGATATTAGAATAAACTTGGGGAGACATATAATTAAATAAATGATTAAAATACAATATGATTATTCCTATAATGGGGGAGCGTATGGTGCTATGTATGCACAAGCAAGGCAATCATATCCAGGCTGGTTAGGGAAGACTTCTGAGAGGAGGAGACACTTCAGATGAGTCGTGCAGGATGAGTACACAAGAGCAAGTGAGGTTGGGAGTAAGGATAGTGTGAGAGGAAGATGTTAGGAATAAAGAGCAGAGAAGTATTTAGGGTACATTGACATGCTTAAGGATCTGAAAGAAAATAAGAATACTGGTTTATACATTTATCCCTTCCTTATTCTTTTAAGGATAATCTATACTGTTTCAATTTTTTTATCTTCCCCTTAGTCCTTAACTCCTTTCAATCTGTGTTCTGGTACTAACACTCTTCCTAACCTCTCACTCGGAAGTTACCAACATCCTTCTGATTGTAAGATTCAACGGTATTTTTCCTCCATCTTCATTCCCTTAACATGATCTGTGTAGCAGAGTTCCTGATTGGGCAAAACTTAATTAAAAGAAACAGCTATTCAGATCTTCTAGTTCTTTCCCGATAGAAGTGGATCAGAAATTCACTTTTTATCAGACTTTTTTTGTTATTCAAAGAATAACTGAGTAATTCCTCTTAGTTACGTTACTGTAAGACCAATAAGTGCCTAGTGCTCAGAGAAAAGCTTGCTTAAATTTTATGCTCCACCTTAAATTCCTTGGCATACAACTGATTACCAGGCTATAAGTAGATAAATTCTCTTTTAAAATTATTAAGGTAATATGTGTAAATGATTAACTCAGAGTAAATGGTTATAACGGAAAGCAGTAGCCTTCTCTTTCACCTTTCCCCACTCCAGCACTGCTCTGCAGAGACAAGCATTTTTAAACAATTTTTATTTCAGTTCTTTTTCTAATTACCTCTATATCTCCAAATACAATTCTTATGCCTCTTTTGTGTAATTTATTAACAACATACAACCTAATAATTTCCTACTAAAATATATAAAGATTGAGCTATTGGGGCTGGCCCCATGGCATAGCAGTTAAGTGCGTGTGCTCTGCTGCTGGCGGCCTGGGTTCGGATCCCAGGCACGCATCTGATGCACAGTTTGTCAGGCCATGCTGTGGCGGCGTCCCATATAAAGTGGAGGAAGATGGGCAAGGATGTTAGTCCAGGGCCAATCTTCCTCAGCAAAAAAAAGAGGAGGATTGGCATGGATGTTAGCTCAGGGCTGATCTTCCTCACAAAAAAAAAAAAACCTTGAGCTATTCACAATATCTTCACCTCCCCTCCTCCCTCCCAAATTTTTTAGATATATCGATCTTTTTAACGATCAGTTACACTTCAAATTTAAGTAATATGCTTACCCTGCTATTTCTTTCCCATCAACTTTTGCCTGTCCATCTTGTTTTTGTGCTTTTATTTTTGTTGTTTTTGAGATTTCAGAGACCTTCTGGGCCCTCTACTTCCCTTCTCATTCATTCTCCTTCTTGCCAATATGGACAATATACCAGATTGGTAACATTTATACTCTGTCCTGTAAGAGAATTAACTTGTCAATATATTGTATTTAGGTTGATTCTAAAAGTTGAGAAATCTATTAACCACATTAATAACATTAATCTATATATATATAGATCTTCATAAAGCCCAGTTATGTGCTGATTAAATTTTCTTCTCTATACTTTCAACGTCCCAATGATTCACGTGGTATATAAAATAGAATATTGCTAGTATCAAGGTCAAAGAGAGTTTCCTTTCTTAAATAACCGCCATCACTCATAATCATGACACATTTTAGTTTTAGTAGATTTTAGTTTTCATTTTATATTTAAATAGATTCAATGGTCACTGCCAGTCTTCTTACTACAAATTCTACAAATTCTCTAATTCAACTTATTTCTTTTGATTAATTACTTGAAATTTTATTTTTTTATTTAAGAAATTTATTCATGTTTGAGAACATCTTTCTAAATGACATTAACTTGTCTATTTATCTTTCTATCATCCATCTATCATCTGTCTATGTCTCTATCATCTACGTTTCCCTGTTTCTTAAATTGTTTTCTTTCAGACTGTTTTCGTCTGTCCTTTTAAGCTATATTCATCTTTCTGTCTCTGTCTTTCTCTCTTTTCTTTAGTGTGTTTGAATATTTTCAAGGCCATACCCTTACTTGAATTCTCCTTAATATTTATCTGCTTCGTTTGGGACTTTGCCTTCCCTTCAGAGATACAGATGGCAGACTGGTGTTAATGTCTATACAGTTTCTGTAGTTGAGGGCATGGGGGGAAAGCTCTTCTGGCCCTACTTGCAGTTCTTTCTGGAAAACCCAGGGTCTGTTCTGTGTCCTGAGACAGAGGGAAGACAGCCACGTGAAGATGGAGGTAGAGACTGGCGTTATGCTCCCACTAGCCAAAGGCGGAAGCGGGGAGGAGGGGTCCCTCCCTAGAGGCTTTGGAGGGTGCATGGCCTTACTTACACCTTCATTTGGATTTCTAACCATCGTTACTGTGAGACATAAATATCTTTTGTTTTAAGCCATCTAGTTTGTGATATTTTTTTATGGCAGCCCTAGGAAACTAATGCAATATTGAAATAAAAAAAAAAAGACAAGTTTGATCACAAAAAGTACCACATGTATTTGGTACCCTGAAATCTTTAGTTACCAACATATTTGTTTTTCCATCTTTTTCTACTGAATTTTAAATACAATTAATTACAATCCTCATTTTTCTCGTATGTGACTGAAGCATGTTTTCATTATCTTTGTCTCTAAAAAGGTAATAGTCAAATATCAATTTTCCTTAGTTGATAGGGATTTGAAATTTATAAGGAGAATGATAGAAATAATTTGGGGGAGGGTATTAAATAAGAATTTCAGTTATTGGAATTAAAATTAAACGTGATGAAATGAATAAGAGTTGGTGTCAAAGTAGTTTTTCATTGATCTTATCTGTATAATTAATATGTATCCTAAAAAAGGTATTTTTATTTGGATTCACTTTTGTTTCATAATGTAACACTTTAGACAGTGCCATATTGTCACAAATGATTCATGTAAAGTAATTCATTCTTGTGTTACGTGTTACTAGTTTTAGTCGAATCAGTTGTGAAGTGTGTTGAAAGTGATTCTCTCAAAAAAAAGGTAACAAGTATTGTGAACAATTTACATCTTAAATATATTTAAGTGGACTCAAATTATTTCTTCAATAATGTCACCTATATGACACAGATATGCTTTATGAGTGGGGAATAAAGGGTTTTGTTATATTTAGCAAAACTGAAATTTGGTTGGGAGGAAACTTGCTCTTCAAACTTATAGTTTGTGTTCCACACAACAGGAAAAAAATAGTTTGAGAGCAACCATTGAACACGTTAAAGCAAATATAAAAATGTAGTAAAGAGGAAATATGTATTAAACCCTCACCACAGTTAAGTAATTCAAAGAAACAATGTCTTAGTTACAGTGAGAGTTGAAGTCTGTTTCCCTACTGGTCGTGGTTTATCAGGAAACTCTCTTACTCTGCTTTATTCTAGTCCCAAAGAAAGCATATCATGTTGAAGTCATTTCACTGAAGAAATCATGATTAGTTATACTTCTTAGCCATATTAGGCATAAAAAAGGAAATGTTCTGATAGTAATTAAACACAAATAGGAATGATTATAACACATTCTCCAATACACTATACTGAAAATTAAAAATTAATAGGAAAGAGAAATAACATTTTTGGTTCATTTACAACACTTCTTGGGAGAATCAAAGTCATTCTAAGAAGAAATGTCATTTTCCCTTTGAAAAATGACGCATAAAATAGAGAGTTAAGCACCATACCCCTGTGCTTTAATAACTTCTATAAGAATGTAATAATGAGCAAAAGTTTCAGCTTCTCATTACAATATTTTTCCTAAATAATATATATTATTTTAGTTGTATTTTATATAAATCAAAGTAACGTTAGTTACTTTGAATTTTGTAGAACTTTCACGGTATGTGGTAGTATATACGCAATTTTATCATATTGTCATTGTAAAGAAATGTTGTGCATTGATTTATTTACACCATAATTAGCTTTGGGAAAAACAGAAATGTAAAATAATACAAAATCCATATTTACTGTAACAGAACAGAAAGAAAAATATGTCCTTAAAGAGATTTTTCAGCTCTTATTATGATTTAGGAAGACATTAGTGTATTTGGTTTTCTTCGTAACATTTAAATCTTTTAAAATTTGTTTTAAAAGTCAGAAATGTTTGACTCAGGTATAATTTAACTCCTATTCTTTTTAGGCATTATATGTATTACTGTCCCAAAACCTTGAAAAAAGTGGTATTCTAAGGAAATATATGTTATTTCTAAAATATATGTATATAACTCATTTTTTCTTTTTCATATATCCAAATTTTTATTGATATAAGTTTTTTTAGTTCACATATAATAGGGAGATTATATATATTTCCAAATACATTTAGGAAATTAACAAAATTGAGAAGGAATAACTTAACCAACAAAACAGAATTCTCATTTTCTTAAAAAAATATTTTTTTTGTAATATAGAGAATATGTTTAAATGTATGTAAAAAATGAATTATAAAGAATTCATATAATTTCTTCCCCAAATGTTTGGTAGAATTCAACAATGAAACTATCTGACCCTATAATGATATGTATATTTAATGGTCAAATTAAAACCTTGGCATCTGCCAATTCCAGAAATTATTATAACCCTAATATCAAGGACAGAGCTTTTGCCACCATTCAATTTTTTTTTTTGGTAGGAAAATTGGCTCTGAGCTAACATCTGCTGCCGATCTCCCTGTTTTTTTTTGCTTGAGGAAGATTAGCCCTGAGCTAACATCTGTGCCAGTCTTCCTCTATTTTGTATGTGGATTGCCACCTCAGCATGGCCGACAAGTGGTGTAGGTCTGTGCCTGGGATGGAAACCTGTGAACTCAGGCCACCGAAGTGGAGAGCACTGAACTTATCCACTATGCCACGGGGCTGACCCCTGTCCCACAGTTCAATTTTAAAACAAAATTATTTTTAGCTTTAGAATAATATTCCTTTGAGTTCAATCCTTTCTGATTCTAAAATTCTAATTCTAAGGCTTCCGAATTTAGTAATTGTTTGTCATTGCACTAGACAGGCCTTAAAATTCCAGCTATGTCCTAGACTGTGGTGAAATGGGTGAACTGTACATATTCTGAGATCTTACGGTTGAATGAACAAGGAGTCAGCAGCTAACTTAAGGGTAGTCAATCCACTGGTTGGCCATCAACCTGTGGCAACCTAGGCAAGAAAAGGTAGTTTTCCTTTTTAGAAATTTAACTAAAATTCTGAACAAAAAACATGATTAGCAATGAGAATGGAAAGTAAGAAGAAGTCCAGGACTATAAGACATTATAATAAGTCAAAGTTCTAGGAAAGCTGAAATTCTGTTTCAGCAGATGCTATTAGGCAGAAGAAAAAAATATATTGTAGTTGAGAAATGCTGTCATAGATTGACCCAAAGAAGAACTACAAAGTTTAGCTGAGATCTATCAGCGATGAGCCATGGAGAGAAAATTTTAGGGTCAGCATTACCACAGATCTCAAATTTACCTAGATTTCTGGCTTTTCTCAACCCACGTTGAGCTTTGATTGTTCAGTGTTTTATGGCCTTGCATGATGATATGTGTAAGTTAAGATTCTTTTGGTTACAAATAACTTATGTAAAAATCTGAATTTATTGTTGAATCCTTGGGTCTATCATTGATTTCAATCCAATGAATAGTTAGGTTGCCGGATATGGAAAAAGCAAGATTTTATGAAAATTCCCTTAACATGCTTAACATAATGTAAGTCAGTTCCCATGAACTAAAAATCTCTAAATCCTTCATCTTAAAATTACTAATTTGTAGGGAAAAATATTTGATTGGCCCATTTTTTTTCAGATGTCCTGCTATGACGTCTAGGGAAGCAGAGTTACACAACAAAACAAGAACTGTGAGACTGACTCCAGGGTTAAAGGTAGGTAGTTTTCAGAGAAAAGTGACTGAAAAGACAACCTAATATGGATGCAGCACAATATTTCTTCTTACAACAACTTCTGAATTACTTGAGATAACTTGACATGTTTTCGTTCCTTGCAAACAAAAGAGTCAAAGGCATTAAACTTGAGGTATTACATGTGGTGGTAAGAATACATCTTCATAATTATCAAGGAATTATACCCAGAGCTTCTCCAGCCTATAGCATCAACTGCCCAAGTCCACTGTTCACTTGTTTTCAACTTGAAGATCCTAAGTTTTCCAGAGCATATCACGAGTGTCCGAATATCTGGCTCCAAGTAAGGTGGCTGAATACCAGACTAATATGCCTAGATAATTTTGCCATGGACCAGGTTTGGTTAAGAGTTAATTTCATTTGTTAGAAAGAATGTCCAATAGCTAGGCAGAAATTACAGCCTTTTTCTTGGAATGACAGAGTGAGAGAATTATCTACAAATTTCCTTATAGCTCAAATCATCTTTTATTTCACAACTCCCTGAGCTTTATTAACTCCCAGGTTTATTAACTCCCTGAGCAAATTCTTACAAAATCTCCGTTCCAATTAGTTGGTCTCAACACCTGTATTCTTGGAAATCCTACCAGGCTTGCTCTTGAATATTTATCAGAATGATCTGCTCCAGGTTTTTATACACTAAGAGACCTAGATATTTTCTGAGATGCAAACACAGACACTTCCCTGACAAATAGGGAAAGCATTTTGTGTGGTCTGAAAATAAAATATGAAATGCACCAGAATGATTAAAGAAATTTTCTTTATGTATCTTAAGAACATAAGACTAGGTAAAGAGTATTTTTACCTCTTTATAACGTTAGTAATATTTCATACCTCATTATCTCATTAAGATGTCTCTGCAGTGCTTCAAACTATTAATCCTTAGTTGAGAGGAATGTAAACAGAAGCAAAGTTTTATAAACTTTAGGAAAAAATCCAAGGGTCAAACATATGTATAAAAGGAAAATTTATTCTGCTTTTAATACTTGTTTTTTTTTAAATGTCAAATGTTGATTTCCCTAGTTATAAAAGGTTAACCAGAAAAAGGGGGATCCAGAGTTAGGAAATCTAGGAATGACTTTCTAATTATCCCGCAAAAGAGATATAAGCCAAAGGTTGCTTTAAACTGAGTCAAAATTTTCGATATGTTTTTATTGAAAGAGTTCTCAACTGATTTAACAGTTATTGCTAAGATAATAAAATGGACAGTTTCACATGAAGATTTTGTGTGACAGTGTTTGGAAGAGAGACGTATTCATTAACTTTTCGTTAACATAAACAGAAAAACAAAATGTGGCAAACGTTCTGTTAAAAGGAATTTGATTTTTGGAAGCCTGACAAAATAGCAGAGTAAGGATTAGAATGATTAGGGGAAAGTGATAAAATAGTAAAAAGGTAATTCCTTCATTTTGGTGGTTTACTTTAAAATAATGTATTGGGTACACAAGTTTAGAGAAACACAATCAACAGTTCTCAGTAACATGCAATTAAGACACAAAGTCACTGTATAAGCCAGCTGTAGCTTGGAAGTTTATAAGATGCTATATTGCTACTATCCTTTGATATACATAATACAATTAAAATTAAGAGAGATTCTCAAAGTGACGTGATCTTAGCATTATTTTGAAAATGACTCACGCAGCTAGAATTTAATGTTATTCGTTTGAATAGACATTCTTCATTCTTCAATCAAGTGGTATGATAAATGGGAAGTTGAAAGTTTGCTGGCTCCAAAATAGCTTTTTAAAGCTGGCAGAATTCCTGAGGTGCTTACAATGATAATTTGGTTGGGTCTAAGTACTGGAGACAGAGGAGGCGAGGGTGGGAGAAAAGAACGTTTGTTGAATACCATGCTCTGCATGTAAGTGGTCACAGCTGTTGACTAGCCACGTTAGCCATGAAGCATTTACAGCTGGAAGATTTGTTCAGCAATGCACTAACACAAATGGTTTTCAGATTAGTTTCCTAGTCACCCAGTGAGGTACTAAGAGACTACTATATGGTACAAGGTGGTGGCCTTAGATCCAGAGGAACAGTGACTGAGAGGGGAGGAACGAGTCCCAAACACACTTCAGTAATTCCCCCCACACTCCTGAGAACTAAGTACTTACTGAAGGGGTGAGGCCAACATGTCCCATTTTAGCATTTCCCAGCATGAATTCTAAGAAACTCTGTGACATCTGATGCATTTATTATTCCAGAGTAGTGTTTAACAGTCAAATAAATAGAAAAACAGTGAATTAAACAAAGGTAAATAGGTTTCAGTACTGCAGGACTTCATAGATATTTTAATAAGCTACTATGTAATAATCTCAAAAGGGATTTATATACTTTATTCCAAACTAAACTAATCAATGAAAACCTTTGCCCTAGAATATCTCTGTTGGCCAATATTTTATGTACCACACTTTGGGACATGCTTTCCTAGACCTGTTAATAATAAATCCACTGTATGAAGCCCTGATTGCATTATTTGGCAAAGCAAGAGTTCCTCAGTTTAAGGCAAAGCTAAGCTTGTATGAAATTGAAGGTATTGCTACAAAAGAATATGGAACTCTTTATAATATTACTTTATTTCTCTATTGTAGACACTTATAAAACAAGAATTTATAGAGCTTTAATTTCATGACAAATCCAAACTCTTAATTATAATCAATTTGTGCTAAGAAGAATATTCTTTTGTATCTGAAGTGATTAAAATAAAAACCTTTTGATTAAGAATAAAAACCGTAATAGATTCAAGTGTTAGATATAAATCTGTTTATTCTGATTTTTTTAATAAGAAATTAGTTCTTACTGAAAAAAAGAAAAAGTTTTTTTTTTTTTTTTAACATTATACTTGATACAGTTGAGCAAAAACTGCTAACTGAACTGGGTCACCAATGTTATTAATGTTATTTTTTGGTACTGACTTGAAGTGATTATAAAATAAAACAGTTTAGAGAAAGTGTATACTGTTATTTTCTTTCCATAATTCATTTTATTCAAGTCAATTGTTTATCTTTTTTAATAGAAAATCAAGCCCTGCAGGTATAGATTGTTAAAACTTTTGGTTTCTTTATAATCTGTCCATAACAGCACACTTTAAAAAGTAATAAAACCAAGCAAAAGAAATAAAAGGTATACAAATTGGAAAGGAAGAAATTTAACTGTCTCTATTTGTAAATGAAATGATTGTCTATGTCGATAATTCCAAGAGATCTACAAACCAAACAAAATCCTAGAACTAATAAGTGAGTTGGGCAAGGTTGCAAGACATAAGATCAACATACAAAAATCAATCCATTTCTATATGTCAATAATGCACATGTGTGGAACATTTACAATCACTCCAATTAAAATGAAATACTTAGGTATAAATATAGTAAAATAGGTACAGTACCTTTATACTGAACATTACAAAATACTGATAAAGGAAATAGAAACAGACCTAAATAAATGAAGAGACATTGTATTCATGGTTTGGAACACTCAACATAGAAAAGATATCACTTTTCCCAAAACTGATCTATAGATTTAATGTAATTCTTATCAAAATTCTAGCAAGTTTTTTTTAGACATAGACAAAATTATTCTAAAGTTTATATGGAAAGGCAAACAAATTGGATAGCTAAAAACAATTTTGAAAAAGGGATAATAAAGCAGGAGGAATCACTCCATCTGATACCATTGAATACTCAGCCAAAAAAACCCAAACTATTCATCCCTGTAACACCTCAAGGGAATTATGCTGAGTGAAAAAAGCCAATCTCAAGAAGTAGCATGCTATGTGATTCCATTGATACAATTTTCTTGAAATGTCAATTGTGGAAATGGAGAAGAGATTAGCGGTTGACAGGGGTCAGGATCAGGGAAGGAAGAAGGTGGCTGTGGCAGTGAAAGCATAGCCAAAGGGAATGTTGTGAGGGAACTACTCTGTATCTTGACTGTGATGGTGGTCACACAAATCTACGCACGTGACAAAAGTAGATAGAACTAAATATACACATACACACAAATGACAGCACATAAAACTGGTGAAATCTGAGTGAAGTTAATGGATTGTATCAATGTTAATTTTGTGGTTGTGCTATAGTACTATAGTTATGCAAGTTGTTACCATTGGGTGAC
Organism: Ceratotherium simum simum; assembly: GCF_057802395.1. Taxonomy (NCBI): domain Eukaryota; kingdom Metazoa; phylum Chordata; class Mammalia; order Perissodactyla; family Rhinocerotidae; genus Ceratotherium; species Ceratotherium simum. The sequence goes on along the minus strand of NC_141908.1, from coordinate 65,758,105 downwards.
GCTGGGTGAAGAGTATAGAGTATTCTCTGTATTATTTCTTACAACTGCATGTAAATCTACATGCAATCATCTGAAATCATGAATCATCTGAAAAGAAAAAGTTTAAAAAAGTAATAAAAGTTATGGTTAATGAAGTGTATTTTGTAAAAGATGAGGTCCCGTATGGGTGTTATTTTTTGCCCTTATTATTTTAGTTAAAAAGTCCTTTAAAGGAAGATCTTATTAGGAAAATATTTTGTATAAGGCAAATTTTGTTACTGCAATGGTAAGCTTCGTCCGTTTCCAGAATGGACTATGATACATCCTCATCCATTATTTAGGATTAGATTACAGCTGGAGGTGACTTGGTTTTCATAAGTCTGCTCTAGTCTCTCTGATAAATCTGGTCAAACTTAAGTGTTTTATTCATGTATTTACTTTCTGCTTCTTAGAGCAGATGATCGCCACGGATGGCTTATTATATTTGATTGCTTTTATACTAGATTTCATTCTTCTTGTTAAAGTTCTGGGAGTGCCTCTCTTTCTTCCACGTGCTTTGATAGCAATGGGTTTCATGACAGTCATATATATTATATTGTTCTCATTTTGTTTCTATTCTATTCATGTGATGTGCATTTCTTCCACTGTGGAAGAAGTCTGAGTTAGAATAAGTTTTGTGTGCTTACTTTCATTCTTTAGCATAGTTTAAATTGGTCTAAAAGAATGCCCACATTATTTTATTTGAAAAATTTTACAACTTCAAATACCCCTTAAAATAGTTATTTAATTTAAATTGACAAGGTTAAAATATGTATTTTCCTTTCCAATTGCAAAATTATTTTTAGAAAATATATAGAGTAAATAAAAATCACTCTTAAGCCCCTCATTCAGGAATAACTATTAAAATTCCAAAAATAATCTTAACATATAATATATACATATGTGTGTATTATATGTACATATGTATATACTCCATATATTTTTAATTTTCTCTCTCTATAGATCTATATAGAGAGAGTAAAGATTATATTATGCAAATTTGTAGTTTGCCTTTAAAAATTTTATAATATATTATTGGTTTCTCATGTTGATAAATAGACCATTATAAAATGATTTTTAAAGCTGTAATTAATATGTAAATAGCAGCACGTATATAACCAAAATACAGTCACACACCACATAACCACATTTCAGTCAATGCTGGACTGCATATAGGATGGTGGTCTCATATGATCAGTCCCATACAGCCTGCTGTGTGGTAGGCAATACCACCCATGTTTGTGTAAGTCCACTCTGTGATGTTTGCACAACGATGAAATTGCCTGAAGACACATTTCTTAGACTGTATCCCCATTGTTAATCGATGCATGACTGTAGTTAGAAATTAGAAATTAAAGCAGTTTTTGCTGCTTTAAGGACTGCTCTAAGGAACACCATTGTTCATACATTTTATTCACAGTACAGGTTTATTAAAGAAATTAAATATTTGGAAGATCGTTTTCAATCTTGGTATGTTTTCTTATGCTTTATGAACACTTGAACATTAAGAAAATACTTCAAAATCTTTCATACTAGAAGATTGATAACTCTGATTTGAAATACATAAGAGGCGTTTTTCTCATCTGTCAAATATATTGTCCAGGCTGTGGCTAAGCCACGAGACAGTGAGTAAATGAGGGAACAAAGACACTCTTCTCTTCCTCACTGAGCTCTGTGCTTTCAGATGGCTGGTCTTTATCTTTATGCCTCAATTTCCCAACAAGTTTATTGAGCACTCTGGCCCATCATTTCAATTAGCTTTGTACTGAGTCTCTTTCCTTCTACTAGTTGTCTACTCCACCTGTATATGGCTTCTGTTATTATATTCTTTCAGTTACCAGTTGGGAACCCAAAGCTAATCTTTAAAAATACCTTTGAAAGACAGCAAATGCAAAACTCTGAATATGAATATGTTTGACCACCAAGTATCTCTTTAATTTCCAATATTTTTCAAACCTTCAGTATATTTTCATATACACCAAGACTGCAGAGAAAACAAAATTTCACACTGCACGCAAACTATTTTAGTATATAGCAAGATAAATTACTACAGAAAATGTTAATGACACACTTTCATTGTTAAAACGTGACACTATAATAGTCGCACACGTAAATGTGGAAAGATTTTCTTTCAAGATCTCAGAAACGGAAATAATTTCACCCACATTAGTTCCCTTCTTTCTGTTTTCGCTACAGTCATTTCGATTCAGGGCTTGTTTCTGCACAGGATAGTGTAATGGCCTTCTGTTTTCCTTCCATTTCCATTTATTCCACCCTGCACAAGACTGCAAGGGTATTCTTTCTAAAGTAGAATGCTGATAATTTCACCCACTTGCTAAAAATAAAAAAAACAGAAACTGCCAGTAACTCCCATTGCCTACAGTTCAAAGTTGTCAGGCTGCATTTTAAGGCACTCAGTGGTCTGGCTTCCACCTGTGTCTGCAGATTCATCTCTTGTTATTCTTCTTCATGGATGCCGCGTGACAGTCAATCTGGAAGTTTCCTTAACTCACTATGTGTGGTCCTGCTTCCATACCTCTCCTTACTCTGTTTAATTTTACTTTATCTTGGTGTCTTGACTTCCACCATTCTTTAAAATGCTACCTCATTCATAAAGCTTTCTATGAGCCAAACCATCAATTATGATCACTTAGTGTTTTCTTGAATCTCCATTGTAGTTTAGCAGGTTCTGCTTTTAACAAACTGTGAAATGATAAATATATATATATTCTATCCCCACTTCCTGACACACATCTCCTGAGACCTTTGTAATTTCCTGAGTGATAGAAGCCTTTGACACTGAGATCCTAAATCGCTTGGAATTTCCTAGGTGATAGGAACATCTTTTATTCTAATGAACTTCTGATGAGCTTCTGGATGGGGGCTGGTCACCAGAAACACCAAACCAAGATTAGAAGCTTGGAAGTTTCAGTCTCACCTCCCATTTTCTGGAGAGGGAAGAGGGGCTTGAAATTGAGTTAATAATTAATAAGGCCTTAGTAATGGAGCCTCCATAAAATTCCTAATAGTACGGGTTTGGGAAGCTTCCACGTTGACGAACACATGGTGGTGCTGGGAGAGTGTCTTCCCCGGAGAGTGCATGGAAGATCCATGCACCTTCCCAAAGACCTTGCCCTGTGTATCTCTTTCATCCGGCTATTACTGAGTTATACCCTTTTATAATAGATTGGTAGTCTAATAAGTAAAATGCTTTCCTGTGTTCTGCGAGCTGCTCTAGCACATTAATAGAACTCTAGGAGGGGTTCATTGGAACCTCCAATTTACAGCTGGTAGGTCAGAAGCACAGATGACAGCCTGGACTTCCAATTGGTGTCCGAAATGAAGTGGGACAGTCTTGTGGGACTGAGCACTTAACCTGTGGGATGTGACGGTAACTCCAGGTAGATGATAGTGTCAGAACTGAATTGAATTATAGGACACCCAGCAAGTGTTGCAGAATTGCTTGACGTGTGGAAAACCCACACATGTATTGTCAGAAGTGTTTTGTGTAGAGTTCAGGAGAAACAGAGAGTTTTTCCAATACACAAACAAACAACAAACATCCAAATCATAACATTGTGAAAAGTATTTTATTGCTATCTCTATCCAAGAAACCACTGTACTGTAGGCACTTTGAAGTCAGGATTTGCACTTTACTTTGTTTTGCTCCTTTGCCCCCACACCCCGAATAACTACCATATTATTTTACACAAGTACATGTGTAGTAAAGGTTTGCTGAATTGAATAGAATCACCAGAAATATTTTAAATTGAGCTATTCCAGTTTGCTTTGGAATTAAAGCTACCATTTTCTTTTCTCATTATATTAGTTCACTAAGTTCAAGATGTGTTGTGAGTTGTAGTTTGCTAAGTGGCATGTCTCTGAACAGAGCACTGTGGCCTTGGGTTCACATTGGCATTTGGAGTTGACAAAACCTAAAGACGCCAGACTGTACCTTTCCACCTGCTGCTCCAGCTGAGGGTTTGATGTTGGATTTTCAAGCTGAGCCAAACAAGTAGGGGAAATAGCTACCAACCATCTGATATTGTAGAGATTGAGGCCATATGGAAACTCACCTTAAAAAGTCAAACTAGTTTCAGACATGTCAATATGAGTTACCTTGAATGTCTGCTTTGGAGACATTACATTATTATTATTATTAAAGATAAAAGTCACTGAAACATTGTATCACATTTTCAAAAATAACCTGGAAGGTGGGATCAGGAATGTGGTGGTCAAAGTGTTGATCCTGGGCTAGAAGTAGAAGAAAATAATAATTGTAGCTATTTTTAACTTCCATCAATGATCCTAAAATCTGGAGCTGAAATTTTTATTTTTTTATTTTTATTTTTTTTAAGATTTTATTTATTTATTTATTCCCCCCAAAGCCCCAGTAGATAGTTGCATGTCATAGCTGCACATCCTTCTAGTTGCTGCATGTGGGACGTGGCCCCAGCATGGCCGGAGAAGTGGTGCGTCAGTGTGTGCCCGGGATCCGAACCCAGGCCGCCAACAGCGGAGCGCGCGCACCCAACCGCCAAGCCACGGGGCCTGCCCTGGAGCTGAAATTTTTAAAAAGAATATTAAGGTGGCTATGAATACTGATATTTGCATAGCTCCAAATGGCAATTTTGTTACAAAAGTAGGAAAACTTTTAAAAATAAGTGAAATGATCCAGCAATTATTTCCCCTGAATTTTGACCTTTTAAAGCATTTAGACTTTCTATAGTATTTAAAGGGAGGCCAGAGATGTGGCACTCACAACAGTTTGGTGGTGACGGTAACTTTGAAAAAAGAAGACAATAGCCAGTAGCATAGAAATACTGATGGGATGTCCTTAAGAGGTCAGACAGTAAAAACTGTGAGAACCACAGATAACACATGCTCAGTCATTCAACATAGCCCATTAAAAAGTGATTACAGAATCACAGTCAAGGATGCACTTGGACTAAATGGGAGCTTTATAATTTTCCAAACTGTTATCTTCCTAATCACTGCAATGGCCTACTTGTTGAAGTAAGTGATCAGCATTGACTCATACTGTGCCTAATGTCCAAGAGTAATGGAAGTAAGGAAGTCTATATTCCCTAATGATGAATTATAAAGTAAGCTGTTTAAAATTGCAAGATTTTTCTGATCAACACACAGGCAAACATCCAATTTATGACTTTCATATTTTGAGTTAGAACTCTAGGAGAATCCAATATAAGAAATAGATCTGGATTTTCTTTTTCTTCACTTTCTCCCATATCTTCTTCATTTATGTGTAATTATCTTCCTCTTTTAATGTATTCATTAACAATTTACCTTTCAATCTTCAATACTTTCTATTGAAGGAGTCTTCTAGTTCAGAGAGACAGAGTATGCTTGCACATTATTTAAATAGGATTATATTATCTGAATAGGCACTCAATCAATGCTCTTTGTTATTGGTAATGATTACCTAGAGATCCTATCAGCATAATGAATATAGGAAAGAATGGATTGTTTCTTTCCGTCAGAAACTAAATTCATTTTCTCATTATTAAACATTTATTTAGTGGCTATTATATGGCAGGCATTGTGCCAGATTCCAGGGATACAAAAGATTAATACTGAACCCTTATCTCCCAGGAGCTTACCCTCTCAAAGAAGGTAGCAAGTACAGTAATAAAGAAGTCTGTATGAGTGAGAGTGAAGCCAAGGGAGAGAGTTTAAGAGTTTTGAGAGCATTTACGAGAAACAAATAAATAGAGCCAACATTCTTTTTTACGCTATTTCCTTCTCATGTTTTAAAATTTCACAACTTCCTGATTAAAAAAAAAAGTCTGCCTCAGTTTTCTGGTAGCATTTATGAAGAGTTGAAAGGACACAGGGAGCTAGCTCTTCCCTCGGGTGGGACTTCACACCTAGAGATACGTAGGTGGAATAAGTACATTTTGTGGACTATACCTCAGATTTGTAAGTCTAGGATATTGAGAAGGCTGAGAGAGAGAGTTATTAACAGTAGAGAAACTCAAAATATTTAAGGCAGAGTGCCTACCAACTCAACATGGGAACATTTTTTGCAGCCACCAGAATACGAGATGCTCCCTCATCTCCCTCATTGTGCTCCCGATAATAGAGCATCTTAGAGATCAATTGGCAATGAGGTGAGTGCATACTGTGAATATGGAAAGAGAGCAAAGAGAGGTGACCATTCATCTAAAATATAAAAGGTATATTTTATCCTGGCAACAAAGAAATCTTATATATTGCTTCTGCCTCAGAACATAAAATTCTCGTTTAATTCCAGAATGATTTTGATCTTCAGATTTAGTGCTTCTTATTTATGCGGGTTAAAAACCGACAGATTCTTCAATCTCTGACTCCATTTTCCTAATTATATTGGATCCTTCTTCTCTAGGAGATTGTGTCCTCAAAGAAGGTGACAGGTATGTTAATAAAGAAGTCTGCAGGGAAAAGCCAAAGGAATGAGTTTCAAAAGAGCAACAAATAAATACTGCCATTCTGATAAATCCCCTTACATTGACATATTTTTTTCTTCAGATGGGTTGCAGTACAAGCGATTATGTTTGTGATAAACTCCATCCACTTCTAGAATTGATTAAGCTACAGAATCATTTATTATTATGATTAGCCCAAAAAGTGGTGATAACTGAGACTGCCAGAGTCACTCCAATGGAAGCTTTTTCTTCACCTATTTCCTCTCTGCTCTTGAGGTTGGATCATTTCCACAAGTGGCTCGTTACATTTGGTAGCTATTATTCTTGATTATACTCTTTAGTTTGTCAAAATTCTAGGAATGTCTTATTTTCGGGACTTGGGTTTTATGACAATCATATATGTTATGTTGACATTGCTCTCATTTCATTTATATTTACTGTATGCATATCTGATATAGTGGAACCAGCTTGAGTTTTGAGCATATTTTGTGTTCTTGTCTGCTATTCTTTGGCATGGTTTAAATTAAGTGTTAACTTAAAAGCAGGCATTGGAGTAAGTGTTATGTGAGTGACATGGAATGTAATAAACTCTGAATTACTTTAAAATGGGCATTAGGGGAATTCCTGCTTGGCTTCAACACAATGTCTAAACTTGAACAAGTCCCCACAATTCTCTAGGTTTCAGTATTTTTGCCTATAAAATAGAAGAGCCTAGATTGTCTCTAAGCTATCTTTCAGTGGCAAAAATATATTCTAAATTCTATTACAGACCACGTCATGATGCTGTGGGGCAAATAATAAAGTATTGGTTAGAAGCATCAGTAGATTTCCTGGAGAGATAACAGCTGGAAGACTCTGAACTTAATTAAAAGCATGGTGGTTTTGTGAGTCTTCGGGATAGTTCCTTGGGCAGAGAGTTCTACTACCATAGCCCTGGGTTGAATCTTAGTCCTTGTACGTCAAGAATTCTCTTTGCTTTCACCTTTCTGCTGCATGCTCAGTGATCATTCTAGAATAGCTATGTACTGTTCTAAGCCTGAATATTAGAAAATTCAGTAAGGTCTTGACCTTGAAAAGTTCATGTGCATAAATATATTTATTGAAAACTGAAAATGTGGGTATTATCTTTATCTCTTGATGCCAAATTGGAAAACAAATTTAAATATTTTATCTAAATTACTAAAAGGAATGAATATACTACTAAATATTGGTAGTAGGTATTACATTTATAGCTATTTGTTTTAAAAATTGAACCACAACAAATAACTCATTGGAGACTCTTCCTATTGTCTGAAGGAAAATCCTCAAATGTAAAGTAAAAGTCCTTTTTTTTTTTTTCAGTGAGGAAGATCAGCCCTGAGCTAACATCTGCCAATCCTCCTCTGTTTGCTGAGGAAGACTGGTCCTGGGCTAACATCCGTGCCCATCTTCCTCCACTTTATATGGGACGCCACCACAGCACGGCTTGACAAGTGGTGCATCGGTGTGCCCGGGATCCGAACTGGCGAACCCCGGGCTGCCGCAGCAGAGTGGGTGCACTTTTTTACTTGCACCACTGGGCTGGCCCCCAAAGTCTTTTTTTTTAATGAAAATAAATCCACTCATGATCAGAGATAAGTGTAAAGTCAGATAAGAGAAAAAATTATTTACTTAGCTTTTGTTCAAATTAACTCTTAGGCTTAATTACAGTAATTTGTAGACAGAACATTTACAGATTTGACTCAATGGGACTTAGAACAGGCTTCACATAAGTTTTAAAAATGTTCAATTCCACTAGAACTTTAATTGGACTAGTTATCCCTAATTAGGAGAAAAGCAGTGAAATACGTGACATTTCTAGTATTAATTTTGCCCACTAGATAGTGTCAATCTCTAAGATTAAATGAGGTCATCAGTGTTTGATGTTTATCTGTAGAGAAAGGAACAGATGACATGATGCATGAATAGGTGTCGTTTTCTTTAGAGAAAATGTAGTGTTTACTTCTTTATCAGAGTCATTTTGAGATGTGAATTACAATTAAAGGGGACAGAAAAAAAAATAATATATTAGTGTTTGGCTTTATGTTTTCAAGGGAATGTTTACCAAAATGTGATTCTAGAATCGAAAATCCTTCGATTGGTTACTCTATATTTAGAAAAATCCTTACCAATGTTTTTGCGACTAACGCTTTGACCCAAGCTGAGTCAAAACCTTTTTGTTTCATTTTAAGCAGGCATGAAGAACAAAATAAACATAGCCAACTACAAGAAGCAGGGCCTTCCTAGTTCAGAAAGCCTTAAGGATGAGAAAGAGGCTATTTGTCTAAACTGTGACTCTCAATGCAGCAGTCAGATCTCATGGGTGTGTACACCTAAGCCGAGGAGAGAAAGGTATGGATGTAACAAGTTCTTGGAAATTGCACAATAACTGAAAGCTTATGTTTAAGTAAGAAAAAAATCCAAATACAGATCTGGATAGCTTACGTGGGGAAAGAAGTTTCTATTGCTTACAAACTAAGACTTAAAATAATTATTAACAATACCGTAAAGTTAGAGAGGTTAGGCCTTGTTACCTATGCATTAGTAATATAGATAAAGTAAAAGCTTAAAAATTTTATGGCTTCCTCCTATATCCTTGATTGAATGAGAGAGAAAATAAATGTTACAAGATTTATAGATAAGTTGGTCAATAAGAAGGAAAAATATACCTCAAGTTTCTCCAATTCTCACCTTTACAACTCTGCAACTATCTAGCCCAAGGCATCACCATTCTTCATTATGGCTCTGCAATAGCCACCTAATTAGTGGCTTCCTCCATCAACGATGCCCTCTACTCTATTCTTCAGACAGAAGCAGGGGTGGGAATTTCTTGAACGCCAGAGTGAATGAGGATCTCCATAAATCTATTTCATACAGGCAACAAAAATACTGGCAAAACTGTGAAAATCAGAACCCCACTCTGACTTGACAGAAAGCTATGGCAAAGGGACTTTTTTGGATGTGATTAAGGTAAGGACAATAAAACAGAGAGATTATCCAACATAATCACATGAATCCTTAAAAGTGGAGAACATTTTGCAGCTATGGGCAGAGAGAGGTGTGATTATGGAAGAAAGGCATGGAGATATGCAAACCCATTGCTGGACTTGAAGATGGAAGGAGGGGACCATGAGCCAAGGAATACGGGCTGCCTCTAGAAGATGCGAAAATGCAAAGTAATGGATTCTACCCTCGAGTCTTCCGAAAGGAATGCATCTCTACTGACACCTTGATTTTAGCCCTGTGAGACCCATGTCAGACTTCTGAATTACAGAACTGTAAGATAATACATCTGTGTTGTTTTAAGCCACTAAGTTTATGGTAATTTGTCATGGCAGCAATGGAAGTCCAATACGTCCTTGCATACCCTGTCAACTTCTTTGCCTCTCTCTCATTTGTATTTGTCTGGCTAAACTACTTCCTGGCTAAACTCAACTCTGTGCATATACCCATGTAGCTGAAAATAACTGAAGAAAAACGTAAAACTTGCTACTAGTCTCCCTTTAAATTCATAACCATGAACCTCAAGTTAAGCTGTAAAGGTGCCCAGCAATTGTTCCTTACCCCATTCTATCTTCTATTCTCCTAATGACAATTTCCCATATTCTCCTCTTTCCTCAGCTCATTCCTAGATGTCCTGCATCCTTACCTTATAATTACTTTTCTACGTTACTGAGAACGTAGAAGCAAAAGAAAAGAACAGTTACAAGGCTCCACCCCCCATCTATACATTTCGCTTCATCTGTGTTCATATTTCCTTTTGTCTTGTTTCTATGGCTGCACTTCCATTCTGTTATTTAAAGCTAGAGTATCCACTTGTCCATTAATTTCCTCACCTATCAACTACTCAAGACAATTATTTTTATCAATTTTCCCCTCTCTAGCTTCAAAATCCATCCAGAATCTAATTATTTCTCACCACTTCCTTTCCTTCCACTTAGTACAAGCTGCTTACACTCTCGTCCCCCTAAAGTCTATTCTCCACTTAGAAGCCAGAGTGAGAATGTTAAAATGTGAGTCATCTTATGAACTGTTATCAGTTATTCATATGTCCTAGATTATTTCCATCGGTATACAAACATGCCTCCCACCTACCAAATAGCCCTTTCTTGACTCTACTCCTCTTGACTTGCCCTGTTTCTGTCCTTTTTACAGAAATAATTACTGAAAGGGAAATCAATTATTATGGTCTTAAATTCATTTCCTACAATTTTCTGTTAGGTTTCATTCCTACCAGGCCACTGGGCATGATCTTGTCAAGGTGACCAATGACTTCCATGTTGTTAAATCTAGAGGTCAATTCTCAGCCTCCTTTACTTACACTTTCAGCAGCACGGAACAGAGTTAATACATATTTTTCCACTTACCTTCCGGGACTGCATGCTTTGCTTCTTTCTCCTCTAGCTCACTGGCCAAATTTGTTGCTTCCTCTTATCTCCTTGACCTCTACCTTTTGGATTGTTTCAGAGCTTAGTCCTTGGAACTCTTCTCTTTTTAATTTTTATCGACTTTCTTTGTGAATACCTATAAATCCAGGGCTTTAAACACCCTCTATATGCTGATGACTCCCATAACTCCCAAATTTATAGCTCTAGCGAGGACCTCTACTCTGAACTCCAGAATCATATACCAAGCTGTCTACTGGACAACTGCACTTGGATAACTAATAGGCATCTCCAACTCGATATGTCCTGGAGTGACACACTCCTTAAACCTGCTTGTATCCCAGGCTTTCCCATAGCAGTAGATGACAACTCTATCTTCAATTTTCTCAGGATAATAAACTTGTACTAGGGGCCGGCCTTGTGGCTTAGCAGTTAAGTGCACGTGCTCCGCTACTGGCGGCCCAGATTCGGATCCCCGGCGCGCACCGACGCACCGCTTGTGTCCATCATGCTGAGGCCGCGTCCCACATACAGCAACTAGAAGGATGTGCAACAATAACATACAACTATCTACTGGGGCTTTGGGGAGAAAAAAGGGAAAAAAAATGGGAGGAAGATTGGCAATAGATGTTAGCTCAGTGCCAGTCTTCCTCAGCAAAAAGAGGAGGATTGGCATGGATGTTAGCTCAGGGCTGATCTCCCTCACAAAAACAACAACAACAACAAAAACTTGTAGTCATTTTACTACCTTCTTTTATATACCACATCCAATGTGTTGTCATATCTTGTCAGCTCTGTCTCAAAAATCTATCCAGAGGCTACTACTTCTTACCACTTCCACTGTTATTTGTTTAAGTAAATATCATATCTCATCTTGATGATAGCAATGTCCTCTTACCTAACCTGTGACCCTGATTTCATGCCTGTCCTCCTAAAGCATATTCTCAACTCAGAAATCAGAGTGAGACTCTTAACACATGTCAATTCATGTTTCTCCTTTCTTCAAAACCCTAAAAGCCATCCAATTTTAGATAAGAGACACAGTTCTTACAATGACCTAGAACGTCTGATTACTTCTTTGACTTGATTGCCTACAAATCTGCTCCTGTTTCACTCCATTCCATGTGTGTAAGTCTTCTCGATGCTTCTTGAATAAGGCAGGCATTCTTCCACCTTTGCATTTCCTATTTCAATTTGCATTCGCTATTCCTAAAATGCTCTTCCTTCAGAGGGCAAATAATTTGCTTCAAAACACTTCCTTCAGTTCATTTTTCAAATGTCGTCTCCTCACTGAGACCTCCCCTGGCTATTGTGTCTAAACTTGCCACCCGCACAAACAGTTTCTAGGTTGATTTTCTGCTTTGTCTCTTTTAGCACTAATTGCTTTCTTATATGTGACATTTTTTTTATTAATCTTGTTTATTGTCTATCTCCACTTCTAGAATGTAGCTCCAATGGGGGTAGAGTTTTCATTGTGAGTGTTTTTTTTTTTTTTATAACTTTGTCTCCAGGACCTATAAAAGGGCCTGGTGCCTTGTATTCTGAACAGATGTTTAATGAATAATTGAATGTAAAGCAGATGCTGCTGCTTTTTCCATTATAAATGAGCCACACTTATACAGTCATTTACTTATATTTTTTTGTCAGTCTCCTCTAGGATGTGAGATTCATAAGTGCAGACAATTCGTCTTCTCAGCTAGAACAGGGCCTCTTATAAAATGGCCTTCACTTCAAAGAACCAGGGACAGAGACTCCTTTAAAATTCTGATATACTCTTAAGAAGAATGCAAACATGCATAATCATTGGGATATAGTGTTCAAAGAATTTATAGACACTCTGAAGCCCATTCTTAACGCCTATTCTGGTGTATAGAATAGAAATGTATGATTCCTATTTCACTGATTGTCTTTTGCTGCATCCTAAGGATCTGGCATCACATTTGAGAACTTGAAAATAAAATCCTTCTTATAGATTATAATTCAACACAGGGTGAAAATAACTATTAATGGATTTGTGAGACATGGAAATCCTTCTTTTCAAAAACATAAAGAGATATATATGTGCATTGACCAAGGAACTAAGAGGATCATATTTGCCTTATGTGAATGCTAAAACCATTGTGTTAGTTCTTTTTATTATGGTGGTTCAATAAAACTTTCTTCTAATAAATAAAGATTTATCTCTGTACTTCCTTTCACCTAATAAATATAATTGAAATTTATAAAATGTTATAGATATATCCGCTTGAAAATATTATTATTGTCTAAGTATGAGATACAAAGGAGAAATATTTTGTAATTTTTAGCAATGATTAAAATTTTTGCCATGTGTCAGACAACAGGTAGGAAAATGATAGTTACAAACATGTCAAATTAAAATAGCTTGATAAAAAATGCATGTGAAATGTTAACTTGATTAGATTTACTTTATTATGAGCATAAATTCATAGAATTAAAGTAATTTAAATGTAAATAATGGGAAAAATTAGATTTCAGACAGTATATAACATTTACTAAAAATGTGAGATTTGGTCAATTAAGATAGTAAAAATTTCCTCAATGAACCATATTTGCTATCTGCTTATTTTAAACTTATGAAAAGAGATGCTAATGTTTATACAAAAATACTGTTCATAGATCCCATTTAAGACATCTTAGTAAAAGGAGATTCTTGGCTACTTAGGTCCAGTGGAGTGACTAATTCTACTGTCTCTGTCCACATTGGCATCATTATTGACAGTGCCTTCCCTCTGGCATGGCACTGTGTTAGGCACTTTGCATATACGCACAGTGAATATTACTATCCCTGTTTTACAGATGAGGAACTGAGGCTCAAGTGGTTTTAGAAACTTGTCTAAATTTATACAGCTGGGAGTGGCACGGCTGAGAATTGAGAGCTGATGTCCTTATCTCTCTGTCTTGTTGCCCAAACCTCCAGATTATCTCCAGAGACCACTTCTGTTGTTTTTCTCCTTAGTGGATCTTGTCCTAAAGGACCTTGTCGTCTAAACTGTTTTCTTTGAATAATGCTTTTCCCATTTAGTATTAATCAGACATACACAAGGGCCAATCAGAGCCCCTGATGAGCATGAGTTAGCGTACTGATATGAGGTCATATGTCACAATCCAAAAGATTCGATATTTTAATCATTTTGTGCAGTATTTTTCAGGATAGATGTATAATTCTTCTTGGGCTTTTGAAACGATGGAGCTCGAGAGTCCCTACTGCTTTCACGGCCCTCTGAATGTCTGGAAACCTCAGGATGACAACAAACTACGACATACGCTAAAATTAACCAGTGTTACTTTTTGTGCTCTGAATTTGGAACCTACGGGACAAGACCTCCCACCCAGCTTCTCCAGTGCTGTCCAACCCTCAATTCATTTGTTCATTCAATAAATGTTTCTGTGTTTGCCGTGTGCTAGCCCCTGGGCTAATACAGGAAATGTAATAGTGAGCGCATCGCACCTCTGCTGTCAGGATACTTAAAGACTAACGTGGTGAGAGTCTCTAATCAAATGATGCAAAATATACAATTACATACTGCCACGTACTATGAAAGAAAGATCTGGGACAACAGACCATAGGGGTACCTGCCCTGGTCTGTCAGGACAGTAAACTCTGCCCTAAACAAGGGTTGTCTTCAGGAAGTTAACTGGCAGTGTGAGCTCATCCATGAGGAAGGGACTGGCAGGTTCAGGTTCTGAGCTGGAGGGAACATGGACGTCTGAGGAGGCAAAAGAGGAGCAGCATGAGTAGAATCCAGAAGACAACGAGGAAAGTGGCATACAATGAAATGAGAGACGGAGCAAGGGGCCTTATACGACAGTTTTACATTGTTGGAATTTAGACAAAAAGCCATGCAAACACGCAGAATGGTTTTAAGTAGCGGAATAACCTCATCATATTTGCATTTTTATAAAACCATCATTTATTTATCCTTGAAAATGTGTTTTCCCGCCAAGTAGATAGAAAGAGAATCTGACCAAAAAGATTTGATTCAAATAACCCGGTCACATTAAGGCAAAGGAGAGCAGTGGTTAATATAGATCATCCTTGTCATTACTGGGGTCAAAATAAATCTTGATTTTTAACATGCCAGAAAAATGTGACTGTGTGCCCTTGCAAATTTGCATAATTACAAGTACATTCTGAGTATCATGAAAGAATTTCTAATTTAAGTACAATGCCATCTATGTTTGGTACTGCATTTCTGAGTGGGGTGCTTTTGCGCATTTCCCATAATGAATTTCAGAGCCTTGTTCAGAGATCTTGTTCTCATATTGTTTTCCAGGCATGTGATGCCATCACTGAAAGTTTTAACTCATCAGGAAAATATGTTGCATTGTTTGAAGGGGCAGAGGGCAAGGACAGGCGTGAATACATCATGACACATCATTAAGTTTTCCTTCTTTGAGAAGTCCTTGTTTAATATTTAAAATGAATCAATGGAGTGAGACAAAAAAAAAAAGAATAGCTCTTCCTTTTCTTCTTTCTCTTCATACTCCTCTTCCTCTGTATTCAGAGGGAAAAGGGAAAACATAGTTCCACGGAAAAAATGTAATCTTTTTCTGAAACATGTTACGTGGGCTAAATTTGTGAAAATGATCACCAGTAGCAAGGAAGGCTTAAGAGTGGGATATGGATGCATTAATTCATTATGAAGTTTAAGGATATATTAACTTTCCGTAGAAAAAGGAGGCTTAATTGTGGGATATGGATGCATTAATTCATTATGAAGTTTAAGGATATATTAACTTGCTATAGATAAAGGAGGCTTAAAGAAGTTATTAATTAGCCCATAATCCACAAGAGGAGAGGTTGTAGGGCCAGTGCTCACCGTTTGTGAATACCTGCTGACAAACTGTAGCTAACAGAAGCCTGAGTGGCAATGGTCTCCAGTGAGGACAGTCACAGGTTGGTCCAGACCAATAGTTTTCAGCCCTGAATGCACAGTAGAATCGCCTGGGGAAGTTTTAAAACACACCAACAGAGGGCCTCTTGTTGGCCAGTAAATCGGCTTCTCTGGGTTTGGCCTTGAGCATTGGCATTGTTTTTTTTTTTTTTTTAATTGATGTTTTAATAGTTTATAACATTGTGAAATTTTGGGTTGTACATTTTTGTTTGTCCATCACCATATACATGACTCCCTTCACCCCTTGTGCCCACCCCCCACCCCCATTGCCCCTGGTAACCACAATACAGTTTTCTCTGTCCATGTGTTGGTTTATATTCCACACGTGAGTGAGATCATACGGTGTTTGTCTTTCTCTTTCTGGCTTATTTCACTTAACATGATACCCTCCAGGTCCATCCATGTTGTTGCAAATGGGATGATTTGATCTTTTTTTATGGCATTAGCATCTTTTAAAATCTCCCCAGGCTTCAGGAATGCAGTGAGATTTGAGAATAACTGGTCCAGACAAAGGATCTTTTATTTTAGTTCAATTTTTCTTTACCCTTATCACCTCTCTTTGCCAATTGTTTTATTTCCTGTAGTCACATTATTTTCTTTAAAGCCAAACTTTACAGAATTTTTGGGCGAGGAAACAAAGGAGAGAGAACAATTTGTGAGTTACTAAATTCTATTGTTTGTAATTCTTGATTTCACCCTTCCATATTCGGACCCACTGTTGCTGGCCTTGCCCAGGCCTTAGCCACTTCACCCTGGATTACTGAAGCCAACTGCTGGTCTCCTTATTTCTGACGTTAATCAAATTTAAATATTCCTATTCAATTGTATTCAAGTATACCTTTAACTCTGCCGCTGTACTGATCAAGAACCAGCATCGGTTCTAATCTGTCTACTGCAATAGCTTCCCTGCTCTCAAAACTTGCCCTTATGTATTTTACACCTCCACTATTGCCCCAGTGTCACATTCTCAGCAACAGCCATCCTGCTCATTCTCATCATGGAGGATTTCCTTTTGTACTTTCATCTCCTTGTTGCCTGGACAGGCCTATCGTCTCCATTTGCCTTCTCCTAAGACCTCTCTCCTAAGACCTCCCTCAAGTCGTAAGGCTTCTCTCAAGACCCATATCCTCCATGAAGCCACCATTACTGCAGCCCACACTGATTGCTCCCTTTTCTGAGCGGCTATTTCTATATACTGTATCATGAGGATTAGAGCTTCATTATTTTCCAATAATTTTGTAAGTATTATATCCTTCAAATTTATTTTACATTTTTTGACAGCAGAAACCAAGTTGTATATTTTTGTCATGTCCTGTACAGCATCTTTGGGCTCCAAAACTCATAGTGAATGTTCCATAAATATAATATTAATAAATCTTTGCCTCCTTGTAACTCATCTCCCTTATTCATGTAACTTTTCAGAGGTGGAGGCATAAAATCTCCTTTAGGGATCCTTCTGTGTTTGTACTGTTCTCTGCTTCTGTGGCTGCGTTTACTACACTACATTGTAATGGTCTATTGCCCACTCCCTATACCCACTAGGTTGTGTGCTTCTTGTGGGTAGGAGCCAAGTTTTATTTGTTCTCTACCACTTTGAAGAGTTGCTCTTCTCCTAAGTTCCCTAGGCTGGTTCAGTACTCCTTGCTCTACACACCTTTATCGTCTTGTACATCTTCTATCACAACAATTTATCATAAATATCCAGTTTAACATCTGTATCATTGAGCACATTGTGACCCAGTGGTTCTCAGCCAAGAATGATTTTGACCCCTACAGGACATTTGGCAAAGTCTGAAGACATTCTTCGTTGTCATAACCGAGGAGCTATTGGCATCTAGTGGATAGAGGGATGCTGCTAAACATCCTCGAATGCACAGAACAGAGCCTTCCCCACCAGCAAAGAATTTTCCAGTCCAAAATGTCAACAATAACAAGGTTCTGAAGCCTTGATGTAACCCCAAGGTATAGCACTATGTTTGTGGATGTATTACTAGTGCTCAGCACTATTCCTGCCCATAATATATATGCAAGGACACTTGTAGTGTAATTGAATGATGAAGTCTAAGCAAGTCAATTAATCCTTCTGAAAAATAACATATCATGTCTATTTCATCCACACATCCCTCCGTCTATCCATTCATTGATTCATAGGTATTTATTGATCACCTCCTTTGTGTAAGGCATGGGCCCAGGCAATATGTGTACACTGGATATTGTGTACACTATGAACATTGAGTATATGTATACTCAGGGTTCTTATATATAGTAATGAATACAGATAAGTACACAGGAAATTTCACAACATCGTATGTACTCTGATAGTGGAAGTGCTGGGTTTTATAAAAAACAGCACAAAAGGTCATCTAATCCAAATTTGAGGGTAAAGAAAGACTGAGTTTTCGAAGCCAAGATTTGCAGGATCCATAAGAGGTAATGGGAAGGGGAGGTAGAGAAAGAACACACAAAAAGGGCCAGAGGCTAAAGACAACATTCCATATTTCCAGAATTATAAGTAATTTGGAATGGCTCAAGTACAGAGTGCAACATAGTTCTAGAAAGTGATGGATCTAGAATAGTAAACATGAGTCATATTGAGAAGTTTGGATTTTATTCTGCTAGCATTATAGGATTTTAAGCAGAGATATAAAATAACATAAATGTAAAATATTACTGTTATTTTTGTTATTACTATTCCTTGAAAGAAGTTGAAGCGAGGACAAGAAAATTGAAAATAAAATAAAAATCCTCAGTAGGTTTTGTTTAAATACAAAAAGTTCAAGCATTCTTAAATGCTAATGTGTCATTTTACTTTAGCCCTATTTCTGTCCTACTTCTGCATTTTGTGCCATTTTATTTGTCTGTCTTTAAAGACAGTTGGAGCTGCCTCTATGTGCTTTATTGGACCAACGATGCTTAACTGTGTAACTTTCCACAATCACAACCTCAATAAAGGCATCCACAATGAGAAAATGGAAAATATGATAATCTAACCTAATTTGATTATACCTTATCAGTGGGGAGGAAAAAAGTTTTACAAATAGAAATGGGTATGCTAAGATTCGGTAGTAGAGTGAAAGTTTAAGGCAGAAGTTACTTACAAAGGCTCTGCTGATTCTTTCTAGGTCATTTTGTGAAAGAGAGAGATGTTAGACTTTCCCTTAAAGTCTATAATGGAAGCTACAAGATTCTTTTTTTGAGGACTTGAATTTCATTTCAATTCTGGTCTTGTGAAAGTTGAATTAAAATGTCCTTAGCAATTTTAATAATCTGTTTGTTTCCCGTCTCTCTAATTCACATCCCCAGAGAGTTGAAAATCTAATGAAACATTACCTTTTGCACAACATTTTACGGTTCACCAAATGTTTTAATCTGCATTATTGTAGCAAAATGTTAGAGGCCCGGTTTTCACCAAGCTTCACTCAATCACTATATTATTTTCTTTGGTAAAGAACTTAACACGGTGAACAAGAGAAAAAATATGATCAATGCAATTTAAATAATCAGCCACTAGTCAGACATTCTTACCCTTGCTCAAGTATTCATTTTCAAAAGTTATAGTTTGTTTGATTTTTAATTATATATATCCAAAACACAGAGTAATGTTTAATATTTAGTCACAGCTTTGTCTTTCTTGCCCCATCTTTTGGCCTTCACAATTGGCATCATTTTAAACCTCAGAGCTCAGAATAAATGCGTTTTCTTATGTTTTCATGAATAAGCAAATCTGTCCTTCATACGTATCTGCGAAGACAATATACAAGTAAGTGAGACCTGTAGAATTATTTTTTAAAAGCAAGCAATACATTATTTTGGTTTCAGGTAAAAAATACTTTATGCAAGTAATTAAAGAAAATGAATGCATTGTGTGATGGCATTTTCTTAGTGAAATGGGAATAGTTTTCTGATTAATTATTTGGAAAGTGTAATAGAAAAGCATATTGTTTTGAAACATAATGGCACAGGTAAATATAATAACAAACAAGATCTTCATTAAGAAGGCGAGGAGAACCGGTAGCAGAGGAAAACTGAAGACATTCATTGCTTTTGGGAATAACCCATTTAAGAAGCAGAAGTTGCTGACACATCTCTTCAAAAGGATCTGTATCTAATATATTTGGAGGATGAAAGAACTTGCAGCAAAAGGAGATAGCTTTAGGCTGTATTTAAGTCTCACACATCAGCCTCCATAGCCTGTATACAATTGCAGCATCCCTTCCAAAATACATTTGTTTTTATGCAAAAAAATGAAAGTAGACCCTTACCTTACACCATACACAAAAATTAACTCCAAATGGATTAAAGACTTGAATGTAAGACCTGAAACTGTGAAAGTTCTAGAAGAAAACATAGGCAGTACGCTCTTCGACATCGGTCTTAGCAACATCTTTTCAAACACCATGTCTGACCGGGCAAGAGAAACAATAGAAAAAATAAACAAATGGGACTACATCAAACTAAAAAGCTTCTGCACAGCAAAGGAAACCATCAACAAAACGAAAAGACAACCTAACAATTGGGAGAAGATATTTGCAAACCATACATCTGATAAGGGCTTAATCTCCAAAATATATAAAGAACTCATGCATCTCAACAACAAAAACTACCAACCCAATTAAAAATGGGCAAAAGACCTGAACAGACATTTCTCCAAAGAAGATATACAGATGGCCAACAGACACATGAAAAGATGTTCAAAATCATTAACTATCAGGAAATGCAAATCAAAACTACAATGAGATATCACCTCACGCCCGTCAGAATGGCTATAATTAACAAGACAGGAAACAACATGTGTTGGAGAGGATGTGGAGAGAAGGGAACTCTCATACACTGCTGGTGGGAATGCAAACTGGTGCAGCCACTATGGAAAACAGTATGGAGATTCCTCAAAAAATCAAGGATAGAACTACCATATGATCCAGCTATTCCACTGTTGGGTATTTATCCAAAGAACTTGAAAACACCAATTTGCAAAGGTACATGCACCCCTGTGTTCATTGCAGCCTTATTCACAATAGCCAAGACTTGGAAGCAACCTAAGTGCCCATCAAGGGACGAATGGATAAAGAAGCTGTGGTATATATACACAATGGAATACTACTCAGCCATAAGAAACGATGAAATCCAGCCATTTGTGACAACGTGGATGGACATTGAGGGTATAATGCAAAGTGAAATAAGTCAGAGGGAGAAGGTCAAATACCGTATGATTTCCTTCATTAAGTAGTAGACAATAACAACAATAAACAAACACACAGAGACAGAGATTGGATTGGTGGTTACTAGAGGGGAAGGGGGGAGGGAGGAGGGTGAAAGGGATAATTCGGTACATTTGTGTGGTGATATCACAGTACATTTAGTGGTCATGTCTCCTTAGGCGCCGCTTGGCTGTAACAATTTCTCACATTTTCCTTGTTTTTGAAGCTTTGACAGTTTTGAAGAGTAGTGGTCAGGTATTTTATAGAATGTCTCTCAACTGGGATTTATGTGATAATTTTCTTATGATTAGATTGGGATTGTGAAGTTTTGGGAGGAAGACCACAGAGGTAAAATACCGTTTTCATCATGTCATAGCAAAGGTACATACTATCAGTGTGACTTATCTTGATCACCTGGTGAGATAGTGTTTGTCAAGTTTCTCTACTGTAAAGCTATTCTCTGTTTCCCGTTTTGCATACAGTACACTTTGGAAAGAAGTCACTATATAGAACTCACACTTAAGAAGTGAAAATTATGCCCTATTTCTTTGAGGGTAGAGTATCTCCATAAATTATTTGGAATTCTTCTGCATTGGAGATTTCTATTCTCTCCTGTTTTTAAAATTTATTCAATTTTTTGTTTATATCAATAGGGGCTCATGAATATTTATTTAATACTTTGGGTTATAATCCAATAATACTTCATTTATTTTCTTGCTCAAAGTGTTTCAGCTTTGGCCATTAGCAGCTCTTTCAGTTGGCTCCTGTGTCCTTTTGGCGTAACTCCATCATGGTGGTTTATTTTTTCTTTTTGAGCAATTATTTTCTGACTTTACCACATGCTACATGCTCATCTCTGTATTTTCTGCCCCATTTCTGGTTTCTTTCACTGGGGTGTGGTATTAGAAACCAAGATCTGGGTGTTAGGTGTGCTCATTATTACTGAGTTGTCATCGTTTCTAGGCCTTCTCAGCTGATGGTATAAAGAAATGCATGTGTGTATACTTACCTGTGTATATACACATATCTATAAATATTTCTATATGTAACCATCTCTATCTATATTAAGCTAAAGATGAGTTTGTACTAATGTCTCCAACTCTAATCCATTGCCACATAGATCATTCTACCCTCTTCCCCTTGCTTATCGGTAATCTCTCACTCTAAAAGTGAGAAACCTGGCTTACACCATCTACCATCCATTTACTTAATTTTTCCATTATAGTATACATGTGGAGAGGTATCAGAATTGCTAACCCATACCTCCATGGAGATCAGCTTTATCGACCAGAGTATAATCCTTATGTACAGTTTCTTTTGCCTTTAGTCTTACAGATTCCACTCATTTCCAAAGTTACTTAGTCAGTACTTTTTATCTCCACTCCCTTCAGGGAGGTAGTTTCATATATTTTTAATACTGTCAGATTGTTTTGTTGTAGTCTACATTCTATCCTAGGATCGCCTAACCTTCTAAATGATTTTTAAAAATTTGTATAAAGATTCACTCTGTGCTACAAAGTTATATGAATTTTGAAAAATGGATAGTAGCATGTTTCCACTACTAAAGTATCATACAGAATAGTTTTACTGCCCGAAAAAGTCTCCTGTGCTTCATCTATTCATTTCCCTTCCCCTGCCACCTGATCTTCTGACAACCACTGATCTCTTGACTCTCTGTAGTTTTGCCTTTTCCAGAACATCATATGCTTGGCATCAAGAGCCTTGAAGACTGGCATCTTTTACGTAGCAGTATTCATTTAAGATTCACCCACATATTTCTGTGACTTGATAGCTCATTTCTTTTTGTTGATAAATAACATTCCATTGTATCATTGTATGGATGTACCACAATTTTATTTATCCAATCGCCTATGTCCTTACATCCTGGTTGCTTCCTGTTTTTGGCAATTATGAATAAAGCTGCTATAAACATTTATGTGCAGATTTCTGTGTGGACATAAATTTTCAAACCAGTTAAGTAAATGCCTAGAAAAACAATTACTGAATAGTATAGTAAGATTATGTTTAGTTTTTTAAGAAACTGCCAAACTGTCTTCAAAACTGGCTGTAGCATTTGCATTCCCACCAGCAATGAATGAGAGTTTCTGTTGCTTTGCATCCTAACACACACATACTTACGTGCTTTGCAAATACCTACCCCTAATCTATGTTTTTCCCCTTTTCTTAGCAGTGTCTTTCACAGAACAGAAGTTTTTAATTTGAATAAAGTCCAACTTGTCAACTTTTCCTTTTATGAATCATGCTTTTGAAGTTTTGATATTTATATTTTTATATCAGTTTACTAAAAACATATTCTAAATTTTATTATTTATTGAGATTTTCCTTGTGGCCTAAGAATCTATTCCAGAAATACTCTGTTTCTGAAAAGAGGTTTGATAGCACATTCTCCTGGTTTTCCTTCTATCCATCTGACTTTTCTTAATCACTCTCCTCTGTTGCTGGGGCTCAATCCTAGGCTTCCTTATCTTTGCATTTTACTTCTCACATTTTTCTATTCCGATAAGCTTCCAAAGCCTTTCATGTGTGTGCTCTCAAATTTATTTATCTATTAAAGATATTTCTTGATTTTCAGTCCTGCATATCCATCTGTGTACTTATATTATCACTCACGTGAACCACAAACACTTCAAGTTTTCCATATTCGATACTGAATTTTTTGTATACATTTACTACCACCACCCCTGCCCCTCTTAGTAGCTCAGGCCAGAAATCTTGGTATTGTCCCCATCATTTGTCCTTCTCCTGAACTCTTGAAATCCTCCAGTAAATCCTTTTACTTTAATCCATCCATGTCCCTTACTTCATTTCTGCTACCAAATCCAAGCTGCCCTTATCTCTCCTGGGCCATAGCAGTATGTTTCCTTGTTTCCCTGCTTCCATTTTTACTCTCCTCTACCATTTTTCATATAAAACCTCTGCTTTATACCTTTTAACGACTTCTTATTATAGGTGGCATATAATTCAAATCCTTAACCTGGTCTCTGAGGCCTTACGCCTAACCACTTATCTCAAGTCACTGTTCCCTCTTTACTCATTACACTCCATCCTCCTCTAAGTTTTCAGTTGGAGTCCAGCTATCTTTTTCTTTGAAGCTTTTACACACATAGTTCTGTTTATCTCATATGTTCTTTTGGCCACAGTTTACTTGGCCAGATCCTAATCATTCTTCAGGTCACCGCTTATTGCAATATTTTGGAAGCGAACTTCCATGACACACCAATAGAAAATCTCTCTTTAGGTCTTTTCACACTACTCTGACGTTTTCTTGGATATTTTTTCCTATACAATCCTAAAAGTGGAGTTTCCTCTTCAATTACACACAGAAATGCAGATAAAAAGCTGCACCTTTACTCTTCAAGATCCATCCTAGACTTTGAAGATCGCGCCTTCACCTTATTATCAGCTAATCTATTTTAACTAAGAGCGAGGGCTTCTTAGTATTACGCAATGCAATTCTTTCCCTATTTTGTTAAAATTTTGATCACTGAGAACAGTAGATGCTTCTTGGAGTTATCCAAAGTTGCCTTTGTCTACTAAAATATCAAGATAAAATATTCCATCAGGAGACACAGTGAACTTCTGTCAGCAATTTTACATATTAAGTTTAATGCTTAAAAACAAAATATTGAGACTTGACAGAATTGTATCACTGAAAGTAAAAGGAAGCAATTACTTTCTGCGGCTTTCAGACTGAACTAACAGAGTTTAGTAATGATAATGATGTCTTTATCCTTCCAAAGGCCAGCCTGATGAGCCTTATTCTTCTGATTTCAGCTTTGAGATTGTTGTTTTCTCCCTTATTTCTATAGGAAAAGAAAGACAATATCCAAGGCAGCAGCCAGAGGATGGAGTGAATCTTGAAGCCACTCCTTGCACCTTGCACTTGTGTCTTGTGTCCAGTTTTTTATAGCATCTGTTTGTACTTCAAATTTGACTGTGATCTGCTGTCAACTTCAGCTACTCATGAGGCAGAAAGATTCCCCTTACATTTTTTCCTTACTTTTTCCTACTTGTATAACATCCAACTAACTGGATAAAAAGGTGTCATTTTGCTGACAACTCAAGTAAGGACATAAAATGATTTTCAGTGCATCTCTCTTTTGTCATTTATATTTGGTTGTAATATCCTGCTGCTTCTTTATAGGTTCCCCCAGGCACCCTTCCTGTGTCACCTTCAGGACTGTTCTAGGTGTCATTTCTTCTAGAACTACTTCTGGAAATGGCACTGCACGGGATATTCTTTCAATACTCTTCTCATCCAATGAGCCTCTGCCCTGGCAATCCACCCTCATTTCCATTGTCAAAGTGGTTCTAGTACAGGTTATTTTGAAGGTATCACACCCACTCCTAGCCCCTGGAACTTTGTCTCTGTTTTCCCATTCCACCACAGATCCAGTCCCAGGTCCTTATTTTATATATCAAAACACTCTTACTAAGTAATATGCATTTCTTCTTTTTCCATTTTTAAATCCAATTTTCTGAACTTATTCTGAACTTATGTCAGTTTTTCTTTACTCCCGTCTTTGAGATTTTTTTCCCCTTTCAAGGCAATGCCACATGCCTGAAATTACTTTCCTTTAACGACTGCCAAAATGTCTGACTTTCTCTCTCTGTCTCTGTCTCTCTCTCCTTAAATAGTGTCTAACAATATTTCACTTATTTCAGAAAATCTTTCTGGATTATCATTAAGGAGTTAATAATGTTGCTTAGTTTATTATGTGTGAGGCTATTTTTCCCATGTTTCCCCTTTCTTTAAATTTATCATCTTGATAAATGTTATACTTTATTTTGATATAGTGTACTTTTATCTTTATCTTTCATATGATGGCCACACATTTTTATTCTCCTCATCCTCTACACGTGTATCAGTAAGAATTCTTGGTTGTAAGCAACAGAAAACACTTCTGAATTAAGTCTAAAGTGAAATTTTTGTTGGATATGCAGTAACTCTCAGAACCAACAACAAAAATCAGGCTTGAGATATTGACAGATACCAGTAGAGGCAGGACAGCAGAAGCCATGGCTACGTTCATGGCCCAATAAAAGTTTGGTTAGGATACTTGCACAGCCACAGAAGGATCCAGCAAACTGGACTCTCCCTGACTCCGCTGTGAATTACTTCCAAATTCTGCCCAAATCTTCACCTCACCACCAAGATTCCTAGTATGAGCACCAGTTATCTGAGCATATGTTGGGTATAATCGAATAGAACTTCAATTGCACGAGGGTGAGGAGAAGCACCATATGACTCCTTGGCTCTCTGTTTTGGAATTCAGAACATTGCCTCTGATGCACAGTGATGGAGGCTTCCTCCCAAATTGGAAGAATGTTCAAATATTGGTGGTAAAAATCCAGACATATATACATTACAGTAGCTTTCTACCTTTTTGTCACTATTTTAGCTCATAGCCTAGGAAATAGGAAACAAATATTTGTGTTATTCTTATGTGCTATCATCCCAGTGCTTCGGCATGATTTTATGTTTTTGGACAATGCTATTAACGTGATTCTTGCTTCAGTATGAATGTTTTCTTTTACAAGGTAAGAGAAAATTTTCCTCTGTGCTTTAGCATTTAATGGTGTTACATGTGCTAAAATAACAAAGTAATTTTGCCTTTTTAAAAATATCATGTGTGTATGCTGAAAATATCATTTGGCTTCAAACATTTGTCTTACCTTTGGTGTCTAATTGACTAGAAGCTCAAAATGGAACTTGTAAGTTTATGTGTCTTGTATTTTAGCTTAATTACCTGGTTCTAATGTGCAATCTGCTAGATTTTATTGGCGGGGTATATCACAACTTTTAATGAGTCACATCTTGCACCAAGCAACACTTTAAAAAGAAAGAAACTACATAATTAAATCAGGTTTACTCCATTTAAACACATTAAACTGATTAGATGCTTTGGTTTAATTTGCTGGGAAAAGATAGGAAGTTTTAAATTGTATTGGTTATTTCTGCTGTGCTTTTCATCTATTTGAAGTATGAATCTGTTTGGGCTATGGAAAAGAACTTAGCACGTCTTTGTTTTTCAGCAAAATAAGTGAATGTTTGCATCAGATAGAAATTGAGTGCATATATATGTGTATGTGCATTCTTAAATCCTGGGATTATTGAACCTCAGATATTTAATTCAAAATATTGTATGTATACCTATATGTTCATTAGATTCTCAAAGAGACTCTGACCAGAAGGAGATCTAGAATCACATTTTGGTGACTTATTTTATATTGGTTCCTTACTACTTAATAAAATAAATTTTAACAAAATGTCAAGTCACCCTGTTATTGAAAAGTATCTTGTATTTGTATATAAATGTATAAACTACCCTCTCTATCATATCACTATATCCATCTATCTTCTTTAAATTTATTTGGTGAAAGATGAGGTAAAAATGGAATCACCATCTTAATATATATGTAAACTAGATATATACGTCCACTAGAATTATCTCGAAGAATTTACAAATTTGAAAACATTCTCAAATTATATATAATAGGTTAAAATGTTAGCAGTGAAGTCTCAACTTAAAAGGGTGTGAGTTCTGTAGATTTTACAATATGATGTGAAAGAATAAAAAAATGGAGGAAATATTCTTCCAATATTCAAAAGCTATTGCCTAATTAAGCAAAGTAGTCATTTACATCATTAACAAACAAGTGAGGTTCTGGTGTACATCTCTCTGTAAATGAAAATATCAACCAACATTCATGTTGGAACTGCACTCAGAAAGCTAATTGTTAAACATCTTAGCAGCACACCCCTGCCTGTACACATGACAATTGAGTTCAGTTGGCCTGGACACTTGATGCGGAGAGCAAGATCGCCAGTTCCACATTGGTGGGGTCCAGTCTGCTTTGCTGTTGTGGGATGATTTTCCATCCACAGCTGTTGGCTGACATGTTTCCCCCTTGATCACATAAGGAGATAGTAACCCAAATTCTTCAACTTTACTCGAAAAAATAACACAGAGTATATGTCTCATTGATGTGAATAACTTATTACTCCAAAATCACTGCTCTAAAATTAAACTCCTTTTTTCTTTTTTAAGCCTTTGTGTATATCAAATGTAACTGCTCTTTATACATGATTTATATTTTTATATTAAATTTATGTATATTTATATATTTAAAGATGATTAACATATTTAAAGAGCCATCTTGGGGCTGGTCCCGTGGCGTAGCCGTTAAGTGCCGGCGCTCTGCTTCGGCGGCCTGGCGTTTGCAGGTTCGGATCCCCGGTGCCCACTGATGCACTGCTTGTCAAGCCACGTTGTGGCAGCATCCCGTATAAAATAGAGGAAGATGGGCATGGATGTTAGCCCAGG
The DNA here is from genome assembly GCF_057802395.1 of Ceratotherium simum simum. Taxonomy (NCBI): domain Eukaryota; kingdom Metazoa; phylum Chordata; class Mammalia; order Perissodactyla; family Rhinocerotidae; genus Ceratotherium; species Ceratotherium simum. Next base: position 65,729,796 of record NC_141908.1, on the reverse strand, counting down.
GCCAATCTTCCTCAGCAAAAAAAGGAGCATTGGCATCGGATGTTAGCTCAGGGCAAATCTTCCTCACAAAAAAAATAAAAAATAAAAGAGCCATCTTTTCCCCAGTTCTATCGATTGTTATTAAGAGTTATAAGTTTTTACTTATATGATTATTGCCTCTCTTCTTTCTTTCTTTTTTTGTTGGTGAGGAAGATTGGCCCTGAGCTAACATCTGTGCCCATCTTCTTCTATTTTATATGTGGGACACATGCCACAGCATGGCTTTATAAGTGGTGCATAGGTCATTGCCTGGGATCCAGACCTGCGAACTCCGGGCCTCCAAAGCAGCGTGCGTGAACTTAACCACTATACCACCAGGCCGGCCCCTATTGACTCTCTTCTTTACTGAACTATCTTGACTGTGTTCACTACTGAAACATAAATTCAAACTAAATATTGCTGCTTTTTGCCCCAGATCATCTTTAGGTTCCCTAGCTAGCTATGGATTATGAGAGTTGGAAAAATCTTTTAAAAAACCCATAACTACAAAAGCAAACACACACACACACACTAAACAGTATATGTAATTGTAATAATTACTTAAAAATTCACGATAGTCTATAGGAATGATCTGTAATTTACTCACTATATTAAAATCATATTTAACTTTCGACCAGTAAAACACAACCTTTGAAATGTAGCAATCAATGTTTCCGTTGAGGATCATTTGGAGTAAGCCAGTCAGAGATGGCAGTGGCAGAGTGGAGAGTGCGGTGGCGGGGCAGTGAGTGTCTAGCTGTGTGTTGGCCAAGTTCACATATTCTCAGTGTCAGTGGTGGCAGCAGTGGGCATCCATCTGGACAATGGCCAAGACTTGTGCAGTCTGTGTCTGGGCTCCTGCCACAGACTTGTATTCCAGCCCTGCTGTTGATTGTCTCAGTTTCCCTACATTGTTCTCACTTTTCTGTTTAGGTTAACCAGAGTCAGAGTTGGTTGATATCAGTTGTTTTAGATCAATTGAAAACGAATCGCATTTTTACTATTTAAAAAACTGTTATCCTGTGCCAGATGGGAATTTTCTCTTCTCTTGGGCACTGTTATTCTGCCCCTCAAGATTCCTATTCATTCTCATTTTTGTCATATTAGAATTCATTTTTTTAATCAACCAATGGAGTCTTGAGTTAGACATGAAGATGAGTTGAGATTCTATATCCGTGAGAGATAAAGGCCTAGTGAGTCTCTGGACAATAGAACAACTTCACAATATTTGGTTATCCAAAGAAGAAGGTAATTTTTTTTCAAGCTCTACAAAAAATATATTGTACATTCTAAAAGAAGGAGTGGTCAGAATCTACATATTGACCACTACCAGGCATAAAATGGGGTTAGTTATGCAATAAAGAATCTTCATTCATTAGGACAGTTTGCATTTTTTTATTTGTAATATCTATTGACCATTTTATGTCCTCTTTTCTATAGATTAATGGCTTTGAAAATTGAGCATTTGTTATAAACAAATATTTCCAGAGACTTGAATACTATTACATATAAAGTTTAATGAGCATTTATACATCTTCAGGAACTATAACAAAGTTAATGCTCTCCTTTACTAGTTCATCATCTAGTGAGGCTGTGTAGGCCATTATCAAACAGAACAGATTATTCATAAAAGGGGCAACATACCCAAACTAAGAAAACGTAGGAAACTTTTTAAAAGAAATGACATCAAAATAGAGGTTGGGAATGGGGACGGAAATGTTTAAGATTTTGAAATTTAGTGACTATGAGGATGGTGCCGATAACAAGAAATATAACAGGAGACTGATTCACCAAGAACTGCTTTCTAGGAATCTATGTGAAAATTGGTTGTGAGGAGGGAGATAGATGACCTGGACCACTAATAACCTATCCTTAATGTGTCTCCTGTTGCCTTATGAGACACATGAGGGAAATGTATGCACAGATTTGGAGACCTAGTAAATGAACATTGTTATTAGGCTGAGACCCGAAACACCTTTGTAAGGCCTATTTTAGCTAGACAGGGTCACACGAAAGAGGGACTCCCTGGCCTCGCTAAAAGCAGGTCTAAGTTCAAGCAGGTAAATGACCATTTCGGCCTCATATCCATTAATCCCATCCTCTGATGAGAAAAGCCAATTTAGTTGACAGAAAATAAGCAAATGAGCACGAGGACTAGAAAAAGAAGCCAGATAATTTTCTCCAACACCAAGAGCCTCTCATGCCAGGCCTTCTCAGTTTAGGGTACTTCCAAGGCAGGACCAGAGCCCTGATTGTCTAATTCACCATTTACGTGGGAGAGGGATCCCAAAGGGAGTAAAAGTGGAGACCAAAGAGAACTGATGTTTTTAGCTCCTGGAGGCGAGGCAGTCCGTATATAGACAGGAACCAAAGAGACTGATAGAGACGAAAACTTATCTCAGTAGAAAGCCACACTGCGCATCTCCTTCTCACCTTTCTCATCTCTCAAAAGTGCCTTGTCTTTCTGGCATCAAAGAATGATGTGCATCTCAAATGTAATTTCTGAATGAGTTTGGAAAATGTTGCATATCTCTTCAAGATCCCTATGTGCATTAACATAGAATAATACTAAAAAGTCCCATAGTAAGAAAAATTAACTTATTTTCCAAAACTTATTCGATAACGAATCTTATTTACATGTAACCCATTAACATATTGCAGAAAACACTTTGGGAAACACCACAGTAAAGGAAGAGATTATAGAGGTTTGCCAGGACTTTTCCCTATTCTAAAGTAACATGTATTATTTATATCTTCTAAAGATAATACGTATTTTCCCAAATATATATCTTATGCTCAATAAATGCGTGGTGAATAAATATTATTTTCTCTTCTTATTTTTCTTCTTATAGTGCCATGAGAGTCATTGGAGGCAGTTAATCATGTGATATTCCCAAAATTATACCGCATGAGTAGCTGCTCCTTATAGCTAAAAATAAAAAGATCTCAGAATTTGAAAGAGGTCCCACTGTAGTCAGGGCCAAGATGACCTGTAAAGCCGTGACATTGGAGCTTGACCACTTCACTCGTAACTTTAACAGGAACAGTGATAGTTTGGGTTATTCACTAAATTTAAATGTAGGTTAATTATTTTAAAGTTAGGAGTTATCCCTGATTGCTTTCTTTCCTAATACCCACATTTCAATCTGTCAGGAAATACTGCCTTTCCCATCCAAATATATTTGAAATCCATTGACTAATTTTCACCTTGCTGACAGTACCTCAGTCCCAGCCATAATCATCTCTCTCCCAGACTCGCAAAAGACTGTATGATGTATTGGTTTCTGCTTCTATTGCAAACTCCTCTCCACGAAACAGCCAGAGTGTCATTTTCTAAATATAAATGAAATTATATGTTGCTTCCTTGCTTCTAGTACTTAAAATAGCTTCCCCTAACTCGCAGAGTAAAATCCAAATTACCTTGGTCTACAAGACCCTGTATGGTTTGCTCCAAGTTTCCTAAGCCCTAATGACGTGGACTCTCTGGAGCTGGAGCCTGGGACATTATTTTGAATAAGATTCTTATGCTCTGTCATGGCTGAGAATTACTCTCTTCTTCAGTATTGGTGATCATCCAGTTCTCTCACTTCTCACTTTCTCAGCAATGGATTCTGGTGGTTTAAAAGTTTTGTTACCAGCTAGCAGAGAGAGAGCAGTTTGGCCAACGGAACACATCACGGTTCTCCTTGAAGATGCTGGTCTTTGCTGTATCTTTCACTTCAGAGCCTGAGCCACCTCTGAGACTCCCCTGGGTCTTCCCTGTTCCCTGCTTCTGCTGTTGCTGTTTTGCTTCTGCTATCATCACAGCTGTTGTTGCCACATGGTCCATGTTGCCAGAGTACCTGCCAGAGCACGTATACACTTCTGTTCTCACTCATTTCCAGAGTTGGGAGATGCATTTTGACTTTGGCAGAAAGGAAATCTTGTCCCAGTGCACATCCCCAAATTTGGGAACCAAGCATCAAAGGACTACTAAGTCGTCACCTTTCAACTGCGTGCCATGATCCATCCATGCGGAAGTGCTGAGTTATATGATGGCGGTAATGGCCTTAGCCTTGAAACATTCTCATCTGCAGAATTCTATAAACCCCCTTACACGCACACGTGCACACACACACACACGTGCACTCACCACTACGAAAGTGTATATTTGTTTAAGCATACTCTCCAACTCCAAAAAAGGATTAAACGTAATTTTACTCTGAGGTATGGATGACAGTCACTATTTTGAGTAATACATGTAGAATCTAGTTTTTGAAAGTGGTTTATAGTAGAGAAGCACCTATTTTGGAGGTAATATAGGGAAGGATGATGAAAAGTACTAGTGAGAGTATATTTTACTGTAATCATGGCATCAGCCTAGGTTTTCCAAATACACTAGGCTCCCCAAAACAAAACCATATTCAAATGGGTAATGTGAAAAACAAAAGAAAACAAAACAAAACAAGGTGGCACTGGTGGTGCAGGCCAGGCAAAATTCTAGAACTGGCTAATGACCAGCTGCTTCTATTTCATTATGGTGTGCCTGGGTATAGTTGACAAAGGGACATCGTGCTTGTTCCAGACTGAAGGTGTCAAAAAACAATGGACAATAGATGTCATAAGATGCAGATATTCAGAAAAATTGAAACAAAAGTATTTTAATTTCAGGATCATGGTTATCTGAAATAAAAAGTTTGAAGAACATGAAAATGTCAGAAATTTAAGGCATTATGATGTTCTTTATTTAACAGATTGCATGAGTTTTCTACCTATATCTTTGATCAAGATAATCATGTCTGATACCTATAGCTTTGTTTTATGAGTACTAATATGGCTGCATTTTAATGTTTGATTTATATCCTCTAAAAGCCATATGGAGAGTATCTTTTTAAGGTCATCCTTTGAATTTTTAAAGGTCTACAATTTTCAATATTGCTTTAGGTTTTCTTCCACATTTGTCATCTAAATCTTACCTGCACATCCATTCGGAATTCCCTTGCACGTACATTTGTCATTTATACTTACGTATTCATGACACCAAGTTGATTAATGATCTTTTCTTTCTTACTCCTACAGTTTAATGGGCAAAACAGGATGTTGACAAGGCTCTTGAGGTTGGAATGAGACATACTAACTACATTTTTTTTGTGTGTGTGTGAAGAAGACCAGCCCTGAGCTAACATCCGATGCCAATCCTCCTCTTTTTTGCTGAGGAAGACTGGCCTTGTGCTAACATCTGTGCCCATCTCCCTCTACTTTATATGGGACGCTGCCACAGCATGGCTTGCCAAGTGGTGCATCAGTGCGTACCCGGGATCCGAGCTGGCAAACCCCGGGCCGCCGAAGCAGAGCGCGTGCACTTAACCGCTTGTGCCACCCGGCAGGCCTTCTAACTACATTTTTCTTTTTAAGGCCAATGAAATATTTTCAGTCATAGAACTTCCTTGTATTCTAAATGTCTGGTATTTTTAATACTTAATTCTTCAAATTGTTTCACTCATAATGATGATGGCACAGTAACGATAATTCCAGAAGTTGCTTTTGATTCAGACTCTGACATTAAATCTATTTATGGGGGCTGCCCCCATGGCTTAGCGGTTAAGTGTGCGCACTCTGCTACTGATGGCCCAGGTTCGGATCCCGGGCGCACACTGACGTACCACTTCTCCGGCCATGCTGAGGCGGCATCCCACACACAGCAAATAGAAGGATGTGCAACTACGACATACAACTATCTACTGGGGCTTTGGGGAGGAAAAGGGAAAAAAAAAAAAGGAGGAGGATTGGTAATAGATGTTAGCTCAGGGCCGGTCTTCCTCAGCAAAAAGAGGAGGATTGGCATGGATGTTAGCTCAGGGCTGATCTTCCTCATTAGGAAAAAAAAAAAAATCTATGTATGCCCAGCCTCTTAGAGGGAATGTGGTCTGAGCATTTATTACCAAGTAAGCAAGATCATCATTTGAAAAACCAAATAATGTGCAATTAGTTTATCTATTTTTCTCATTGCTAGATTTAATTTTGCCTATCATATTAACTTTTGATAGTTTTTGAGTATAATTCTGATTATAACATAGTCTTGAAAAACTTCATATTTAAGTAGAGCTTTTGATAGTTTATTAGCTATCCTCCACAGAAATCTTATGAGGTCAGTATAATTATCTGTCATTTTATGGTAAGCCTATTAGAAAATTTTCTCCATTTACCTACCAAAGTAGCATTGTTATTTTAACATTCATTTTGCTAGTAACAGCAGAGGCTGTGTTCAGTATTACGTCCTTGGGCATACTGCACTTAATACATCTCGTTACCTGATGCTTTTTTCATTTAATTTCGATAATAATACAAATGGAAAACAATAAAGGCTGAGAGACAAATATATGAACTTCAAGATAAAGTATTAAGTCCATAAAGGACATAGGAAAGAGAAGCTGTGAAAAATGTGGTCAATCTTCAGTAATTTTGGCTAGAAATTATTCACATGTAGTTAAGTCATTTAACTCATTTTACTTTGCCTCAAAATATATGGAAAGCCAGTTATTTTTAAAATCAGTATTACATAAAGTTGTATGAACTCATTAATAATATTATGAAAGACACATTGAAAATATTTTTACTGCATGATAAATTTTCAAATTTATCCTGCCCCTTGCCATTCTTATATAATTGTCTAACTTGGGCAGGGGCTAGTTGGTTTGGCCTCCCATTTTTGTTTTTTCAAGTGTCACCCACTCTGAAAAAATATGTATGAGATATATGTGACACATATTTTATTCAGCATGATGAAGAATACCCATATTTAACACACATATATTCATCCTAGATTTCAAAAGTATATCCATTTTTACTTTACTCAAAGTCTAATATTGTACTTTAATGACTTATATGTATATGATCGATACGTAATATACAATCTATCCAGTGTCCTTACTGCTGCTAAAATAACTCAAGTAAATAAATCTGTATCTATCTGTTTCTGTCTATATAATTTCTCCTCGTCCAAAAACATTTGGAAAACCCATCTATTTTCTTACCTGAAATTAATTTCCAATGTTCTCGGCAGACAACTTCACAAATACACTCTTCCTCCAATGTAATACAATTCTCTTTCTAATTTCCTAAGATTTATAATTTTTTCAGTTAAGTAATTTATGATCTTTATTGCAATTTGCAAATGGCTATTGCCATTTGTCTTTCGCTTCAGTATTTTGGCGACTTCTGAAAGGACACAATTTTGAACGAATTATCTGGATATTATTTTCCATCATTGCTGTGGGTGGGTAGACAGAGAATTATCTGAGGGCACTGCACTTGATTTATAAACTTCAGGGAGGGGAGTCCTTAGACTTTGCCTCTCTCATATTGTTGTTTCAAGAATTAAATGAGGTGATGTATGTGAAAATGTTCTGAACAAATGTTGAAACATGTGAGGTATTTTTTTTTTTTTATTGCAGTAACATTGGTTTATAACATTGCAAAAATTTCAGGTGTACATCATTGTTCTTCTATTTCTGCATGGACTACATCATGTTCACCACCAAAATACTAATTACAACCCATCACCACACACATGCACCGAATTATCCCTTTCACCCTCCTCCCTCCCCCCTTCCCCTCTGGTAACCACCAATCCAATCTCTGTCCCTATGTGTTTGTTTATTGTTGTTATTATCTACTACTTAATGAAGGAAATCATACGGTATTTGGCCTTCTCCCTCTGACTTATTTCACTTTGCATTATACCCTCAATGTCCATCCATGTTGTCACAAATGGCTGGATTTCGTCGTTTCTTATGGCTGAGTAGTATTCCATTGTGTATATATACCACAGCTTCTTTATCCATTCGTCCCTTGATGGGCACTTAGGTTGCTTCCAAGTCTTGGCTATTGTGAATAAGGCTGCAATGAACACAGGGGTGCATGTACCTTTGCAAATTGGTGTTTTCAAGTTCTTTGGATAAATACCCAGCAGTGGGATGGCTGGATCATATGGTAGTTCTATCGTTGATTTTTTGAGGAATCTCCATACTGTTTTCCATAGTGGCTGCACCAGTTTGCACTCCCACCAGCAGTGTATGAGAGTTCCCTTCTCTCCACATCCTCTCCAACACATGTTGTTTCCTGTCTTGTTGATTATAGCCATTCTGACGGGCGTGAGGTGATATCTCATTGTAGTTTTGATTTGCATTTCCCTGATAGTTAGTGATTTTGAACATCTTTTCATGTGTCTGTTGGCCATCTGTATATCTTCTTTGGAGAAATGTCTGTTCAGGTCTTTCGCCCATTTTTTAATTGGGTTGGTAGTTTTTTTGTTGTTGAGATGCATGAGTTCTTTATATATTTTGGAGATTAAGCCCTTATCAGATGTATGGTTTGCAAATATCTTCTCCCAATTGTTAGGTTGTCTTTTCGTTTTGTTGATGGTTTCCTTTGCTGTGCAGAAGCTTTTTAGTTTGATGTAGTCCCATTTGTTTATTTTTCTATTGTTTCTCTTGCCCGGTCAGATGTGGTGTTTGAAAAGATGTTGCTAAGACCGATGTCGAAGAGCGTACTGCCTATGTTTTCTTCTAGAACTTTCACAGTTTCAGGTCTTACATTCAAGTCTTTAATCCATTTGGAGTTAATTTTTGTGTATGGTATAAGGTAAGGATCTACTTTCATTTTTTTGCATATGGCTATCCAGTTTTCCCAACACCATTTGTTGAAGAGACTTTCTTTTCCCCATTGTATGTTCTTGGCTCCTTTGTCAAAGATTAGCTGTCCATAGATGTGTGGGTTTATTTCTGGGCTTTCGATTCTATTCCATTGATCTGTGTGTCTGTTTTTGTGCCAGTACCATGCTGTTTTGGTTACTATAGCTTTGTAGTATATTTTGATATCAGGGAGTGTGATACCTCCAGCTTTGTTCTTTTTTCTCAGGATTCCTTTAGCTATTCGGGGTCTTTTGTTGTTCCATATGAATTTTAGGATTCTTTGTTCTATTTCTGTGAAAAATGTTGTTGGAACTTTGATAGGGATTGATTGAATCTATAGATGGCTTTAGGAAGTATGGACATCTTAACTATGTTAATTCTTCCAATCCAAGAGCACGGAATATCTTTCCATTTCTTTGTGTCTTCTTCAATTTCTTTCAGAAATGTTTTATAGTTTTCGGTGTACAGATCTTTCACCTCTTTGGTTAAGTTTATTCCTAGGTATTTTATTCTTTTTGTTGCAATTGTAAATGGGATGGTATTCTTAATTTCTCTTTCTGCTACTTCGTTGTTAGTGTACAGAAATGCAACTGATTTTTGTATGTTGATTTTGTATCCTGCAACTTTACCATATTCGTTTATTACTTCTAAAAGTTTTCTGGTGGATTCTTTAGGGTTTTCTATATATAAAATCATGTCATCTGCAAATAGTGACAGTTTCACTTCTTCCTTTCCAATTTGGATCCCTTTTATTTCTTTCTCTTGCCTGATTGCTCTGGCTAGGACTTCCAATACTATGTTAAATAGGAGTGGTGACAGTGGGCATCCTTGTCTGGTTCCTGTTCTTAGAGGGATAGCTTTCAGTTTTTCACCATTGAGGATGATATTAGCTGTGGGTTTCTCATATATGGTCTTTATTATGTTGAGGTACTTTCCTTCTATACCCATTTTATTCAGAGTTTTTTATCATAAATGGATGCTGGATCTTGTCAAATGCTTTCTCTGCATCTATTGAGATGATCATGTGATTTTTGTTCTTCATTTTATTAATGTGGTGTATTACGTTGATTGATTTGCGAATGTTAAACCATCCCTGCATACCTGGAATAAATCCCACTTGATCATGGTGTATAATCTTTTTAACGTATTGTTGTATGCGATTTGCTAGTATTTTGTTGAGGATTTTTGCATCGATGTTCATCAGTGATATTGGCCTGTAATTTTCTTTTTTTGTGTTGTCCTTGTCTGGTTTTGGTATCAGGGTAATGTCAGCTTCGTAGAATGAGTTAGGGAGCTTCCCCCCCTCCTCAATTTTTTGGAAGAGTTTGAGAAGGATAGGTATTAAGTCTTCTTTGAATGTTTGGTAGAATTCACCAGGGAAGCCGTCGGGTCCTGGACTTTTATTTTTGGGGAGGTTTTTGATTACTGTTTCGATCTCCTTACTGTTGATTGGTCTATTTAAATTCTCCACTTCTTCTTGATCCAGTTTTGGAAGGTTGTATGATTCTAAGAATTTATCCATTTCTTCCAGATTGTCGAATTGGTTGGCATATAGTTTTTCATAGTATTCTCTTATAATCTTTTTTATTTCTGAGGTGTCTGTTGTAACCTCTCCTCTTTCATTTCTGATTTTACTTATTTGTGCCTTCTCTCTTTTTTTCTTGGTGAGTCTAGCTAAAGGTTTGGCAATTTTGTTGATCTTTTCAAAGAACCAGCTCTTGGTTTTATTAATTTTTTTCTATTGTTTTTTTGGTCTCTATTTCATTAATTTCTGCTCTGATTTTTATTATTTCCCTTCTTCTACTGATTTTGGGCTTTGTTTGTTCTTCTTTTTCCAGTTCCTTTAGGTGCATTTTTAGATTGTTTATTTGATATTTTTCTTGTTTGTTGAGATAGGCCTGTATCGCTACAAACTTCCCTCTTAGAACCGCTTTTGCTGTATCCCATAAATTCTGGCATGTCGTATTTTCATTTTCATTTGTCTCCAGGTACTTTTTTATTTCTTCTTTGATTTCTTCGTTAACCCAGTCGTTGTTCAGTAGCATTTTGTTTAATCTCCATGTATTTGTGGCTTTTCTGATTTTCCTCCTATAGTTGATTTCTAGTTTCATACCGTTGTGGTCAGAAAAGATGCTTGGTATTATTTCAATCTTAAATTTATGGAGACTTGTTTTGTGGCCTAATATGTGATCAATCTTGGAGAATGTTCCATGTGCATTTGAAAAGAACGTGTATTCTTCGGTTTTTGGATGGAATGCTCTGTATATATCTACTAGGTCCATCTGTTCTAAGGTGTCGTTTAAGGCCAATGTTTCCTTATTGATCTTCTGTTTGGATGATCTATCCGTTGGTGTAAGTGGAGTGTTAAAGTCCCCTACTATTATTGTGTTACTGTCTATTTCTGTTTTTATGTCTGTTAATAATTGCTTTATATATTTAGGTGCACCTACATTGGGTGCGTAGATATTTACAAGTGTTATATCCTCTTGTTGGATTTTTCCCTTGATCATTATGTAATGCCCTTCTTTGTCTCTTTTTACAGTTTTTGTTTTAAAGTCTATTTTGTCTGATATGAGTACTGCTACCCCAGCTTTCTTTTCATTGCCAATTGCGTGGAGTATCTTTTTCCATCCCTTCACTTTCAGTTTGTGAGTGTCTTTATGTCTGAAGTGTGTCTCTTGTATGCAGCATATATATGTGTCTTGTTTTTTTACCCAGTCAGCCACCCTATGCCTTTTAATTGGGGCATTTAGTCCATTGACGTTTAAAGTAGCTATTGATAAGTATGTACTTACTGCCATTTTTTAACTTTTTTTTTTTTTTTTTCCTCAGTGTTTAAGTAGTCCTTCTCTGTTCCTTACTTCTTCTATACAGAATTGATGGTCACTTTAGTTTGACCTCTGTCTGAAAGCTGTACTCTTTAAGTACCCTCCTCCCTCCTTTTATGTTTTTGATATCATATCTAACCTCTTTTTTGTGCATTTGTATCCATTACGTTCTAATCGTGGAAATAGATAATTTTTCCTATTTGTGGTCTTCTCTTTTCTCCTTAAATCAGTCCCTTTAACATTTCTTGTAACACTGGTTTCTTGGTGACAAACTCCTTTAATTTTTGCTTATCTGGGAAAATTTTGATCTCTCCTTCCATTTTGAACGATAACCTTGCTGGGTAGAGTATTCTTGGCTGTAAGTTTTTTCCTTTTAGCACTTTAAATATATCGTGCCATTCTCTTCTAGCCTGTAAGGTTTCTGCTGAGAAGTCAGCTGATAGCCTTATGGGGTTTCCTTTGTATGTAACTTGACATTCTCTTGCGGCTTTTAGGATTCTCTCTTTACCTTTAATTCTGGACATTTTGATTATGATGTGTCTTGGTGTGGGCCTCTTTGGGTTTATCTCGTTTGGGGCTCTCTGTGCCTCCTGTACCTGGATGTCTGTTTCCTTCCTTAGGTTAGGGAAGTTTTCATCTATTATTTCTTGAAATAGATTCTCTGCCCCCTTGTCTCGCTCTTCTCCTTCCGGGACACCTATAACACGGATGTTAATGCGCTTGATGTTGTCCCAGAGGTCCCTTAGACTGTCCTCACTCTTTTTAATTCTTTTCTCTTTTACCTGTTCACCTTGGGTAATTTCTTCTAGTCTTTCTTCCAGCTCACTGATCCGTTCTTCTGTATCCTCTACTCTGCTTTTGAGTCCCTCTAATGAGTTTTTCATTTCCAGTATTGTATTCTTCATTTCTGATTGGTTCTTTTTATATCTTCCATTTCTTTGTTGACATTCTCACTGAGTTCATCTATTCTTCTCCCCAGATCAGTGAGCATCCTTAACACTCTTAGTTTGAACTCTCTGTCAGGTAGGTTGCTCATTTCTGTTTCACTTAGTTCCTTTTCTGGGGTTTTGTCCTGTTCCCTTACTTGGAATGTATTCTTTTGCCTCCTCATTTTGCCTCTTTCCCTGTGCTTGTGTCTACGTATTAGGTAGGTCAGCTACGTCTCCTGCTCTTGGATAGGTGACCTTATGTAAGTGATGGCTTAGGAGGCTTCCAGTGTGCTTCCCTCAGTTCTCAATGTTCCAGGGGTGGCCCCTATGTGGGCTACGTGTGTCCTTCTATTGTGGCCTGTTAGCTCTCCCTATAGGCACCCAGGGAGGCTGAGTTATGCTCCTGGCCAGCTGTTGTAATGCTCAGCTGCTTGTAGTTGTTGTGGGCCCTTCAGTCTCTTTATCAGGTGTGGGGAGCCCCAGCACAGTTGGCTGTAAGTTCTAACACCACATTTGTGTTGCAGTATTTCTTTTAAGTGAGTAGGCCCCCAGTGTGGCAGGTTGTTAGGCTCAGGGCCTTAGAATTGCTGTAAACCTCTAGCCTATTAGGTCTCTTGTCAGCTCTCTGAGGATTGCAGCTGGGTGGGGCTGGCCTCAGGCACAGCAGCACCCAATTGTTTCAGGCTTTGGAAGGTGGGGCAAACCTCTTATGTGGGTCTTTGAGAAGCACAAGTCTTCTGCAGCTGACAAGCCCTGCCGCCCAGAGGTCCACACACACAGTCAACACAGTCCTGCCCCGTGTGAGCGCCCCGACCTCCCCAAGCGGACCCAGTCTCTCCACGGCGGGAGCCCCACACACTCCGCCACCACCCCACACTCTCCACCCGCTCCTTGTGCACACCCTGCCCTGCTCAAGTCAGCTCAGTTGCCAGGCTGCAGAGAATCCAGTCACCAATCTATGCAGGCCCACAAGTTCCCTGAGGGCTTGTTGTTGGGTGGGGCCAGTCTCTAGGGTGGGCTGCCTGCCCTGGCTGAGCTGGATTAAATCGGTGCTCTAGCAGGTGGAGCAGACCCTGGGCTAGCAGGTCTCAGGGAAAACTCCAATGGCGTCTGTGTCAGCACGCTCACACCAGGCCACAACAATGGCCGCTGCCAATGTCCCAGTCCCTGGAGAGGTCTCACCCCTCACCGAGATGCACTCAGGGCCTATTAGGTGAGTCTCTTGTCACCAAAGCAGCGTGCACCTTTCTTTCTGGTGATTTTAGGATGCTTTCTGGAATGGGTGAGTTTGTGCGTGGGCCCTTTAAGAGCCAGTTTTAGTTTCTTTGTGAACTGGGTTTTCTGGGGGTGCTCCCCAATGCTTTAGTAGCAGGCACAGTCAGATATTATGCCACTGGTCTCGATTGTGCTGGGTCCACAAAATGCCCACAGCGGGGGCGCTCCCCGGCTCAGGGCCCCGCGCCTCCAGGGAGGCTGCGTACCTGTGCGCTGCTCCCGGCAGCCGTGAAGCTGGCGGCTTGTGACGGTGGCGTTTTTCCTCTCCAGAAGGGAGTCTCTGCCTCTCCACCTCAGTTAGGATTGTCCGTTGTTGCAGGAGTTCCTCTTATCCAGTTTTCAGTTCTGTCTTAGGGGTAATTTTTCCACGAGTAGTTGTAAATTGGCTGTGTCCACGGGAGGAGGTGAGTTCAGAGTCTGCCTACGCCGCCATCTTGACTCCGCCTCCCATGTGAGGTATTATTTTAATAACTTCTAAATTCAGCAGCAGTGCCTATCTATACTTAAATTAATCAAGATAATTGATGCCAAGAGTGTGATGTAATAGTGAAAAAATGGACATGGTTAATAAAATTATGGCATAGAAATCATACAAAAATATAAAAAAGTAATAAAAACCACCCCATTATTAACAAGTAGCGGACTTGTTGCTTCAAAAAAGAGAGGACAGTAAGTCTACATCTTAAAGGAGGTTGGATAGATTTAAATTGGTTAGTATACGATGGGAGTAGTTTAGAAAAGAAAGTTTTATATCTGATTTAGGAAATAAGAGAAAATATACATAAATAGTTGGCCTGACCTAAAATTAAACGTTGTTATGTGATGAAAGTAGTAATTATAGTTTAAGTATGTAGAACAGCATAGACTCTTTTTTCCTTTTTTATCTAACTGTTGCTACATCTTATAATAATACACTGGGATGGCTGAGCAACTACATATCTGTGATAAGTTAATACAATGCAAGTATTGTATTTTCCAAACTGTATGATTTAAAAAAAGCTGGATGTAGGAAAAAGAGGAAATTTTTTGCCTTCATATAAATGCATATTCATAGCCATCATAAAATTTCACTAAAATATTTCAGATAACATGAAAAAGGCCTGCTCTCTCACAAAAAGTAACATAACCTTGATAATAGCCATATAGTTAACCAATCAATGATTGTTGGTCGTTTATTTTGGATCATCCTCATCACTAACCCTCCTTAGCCCCTTAGTTTCATGCTGAACGGCTGTTCATAAGAAAGTATAAGACATGGTTCTTTTCCTCAGGATGAAATTTGGATTTTAAGCATATCTAGATTTAGAAAAATCAATTCAAGACTTATGGTAACAATGGCACAGGATGTGCTTGGTTTGATACTTAGTCTCTGTTGCAGACCCAAAAGGAAAGATACATAAATAAAACATGAGCACATCCAAAAGACATATTGGGCTCAAAAATAAGATAGATATCTCTGCGAACCAGTAATAGAACCAGAAATGCAAAGGAGTGAATGAGGCTGAAATCCAGGGCTGAAGGATCTGGATCTGGAAGGCAGCAGAAATATCCATGGTTTGGAGTCTTTGGGATAATGGGTATTAAAATTTTTAACAAGACATGAGGATTTGTGGTGATCTCAGCCAGGCACACTGCTTACAGCTTAGGTGTGGGGTGGCTGGTGGTATTTCACTTATAAAATAAGGCTAGTCACTTCTGCTTGGGAAACTGCTGGTTAGAGAGGCAGGGTTGGGACGGGGAGTAGAAGAGAGGATTCAGCCTTGAGTCCATAAACACAGCTAAGTGTCACTTTGAAGACTGAATCTGCGAAATCCCCCATATCACCATGGGCCAGGAACTCATAACATAATCTTTAGATCTGTTTGTGAACTAAAGGGCCCCAGGGGGTAATTAGAGACAATTGGGAAACTACCCACTATACAAAAAGAAATGGAGAGTGGAAGTGGGAAAAAAAACAAAATACAATTTATTTTGACTGAAAAATAGAATTAAATTTTTATATGTTAAGCAAAATATAAATAAAACTACAGACAAAAATATCAAGATTGAAAGGCTACACGATGAGTATGCTGAACTCCTTGTAGGGTTCAGGAGGAGAATAAAAATAATGATTAACTTTAGACCTTGATAAAAAAATTTATAGTTAAGGATGTATGTCAAAAATATAAAAGTAACCACTGAAAGGTTGACTTCAACCATCACAAGGGGAAAAGAAAAATATAGAAAACTTTTATCAGTTCAATAGCAGACAAGAAAGTAGAAAAAATAATCAAAGGAAGAAGATGATAAATAATCAAACAAATCACAAAATAAGGCAAGAGAATTAGTAATCACATGACTATAACTTTATTTCACTTACCTGTAAAGTTAGAGATAAGTGGATTTGAAAAAACGAAATAAAATTCTGTAATATACTTCTTACAAAGCACACATGTAAAACAAAATCATACAGAAAATATAAAATTAAAGGAATGGAAAATATATGCCAGTTATCTAATAACCAAAAGAAAACTGGTGATTAAATATGAAGTTTGAAGAAAGATACACACATATATGGTAATTTGATATAATAATAATAATAAAAATGAGGAAGAAGTGATAAGATGATGATGATGACAAAGATGATGGTGGTGGTGAAGATGATAGTAGTGAGTGTTATTTTGTGCATATGGTGGTGGTGAAGATGATAGTGGTGAGTGTTATTGTGTGCATGCCATGCGCTAGGCTTTATAAAGGCTTTATATGTTTCCGCTGATTTAGTTCTCAAGACAACCATAAGGAGTTTAAAAGTCATATTATAAATTACTCTACTATGGTGCTTCAGCTGCTATCAAGCTTTACTTGAAGACCTTTAGTATTTAAAATGTGAAGAGAAAACCTGACAATCTGATACAAAACTGGTCCATAGATGTGAACAGAAAATATATACACAAGAGGAAAATCAAGACTCTGATAAACCTATGACAAGGAATTAATTTCTCTACTAATCAAAATGATAAGTTACTGCTTTGTGCTCAATCAGTTTGGCAAAAATATAAAGACTGAAAATACAACAGTTGGCAAGGATGGAAAGAAACATAAACTTTTATACCATGCTGATAGAAGAGTAAACTGGTACAGCCACTCTGGAAAGGGTACAGAGTAAATTTACCTTGTACCCTACCAAGCAATTCTGTTTCCAGGAATACATCCTGGAGAAATACTTCCACACGCTAACAGGGAAACATACATAAGATTGCTCACAAAATCAACAGTTTTATTTAGAAAGTGTTGGATTCTTTTAATTTGATGTGGATGAATCTCAAATGCATAATATTGATTTGGGAAAAGAATTAAGTAAAAATACATAAAGTTGAATGCCATTTACAAAGGTATGAACATATGCAAATTAATGCTATGTATTGTTTCAGAATCCATATTATTAAAAGTATAAAATCATGAACGGCAATAAAGAAACAGAAATTCAAGTTAATGGTTACTTCTGGAGAAAGAAGGAGAGAGAATTCAAAAGAGTTGTACAGAGAGTTTCAATTTTGTCTGTAATGCTTTATTTTTAAAAAATATGAAGCACATACATGAAAATGTTAAATTATGCTAAAGCTGAGCAATGGCTACATAGATATTTGTTATATCATTCTTCAAATTATATTGCACATTTGAAGTATTTTCTAATACTTTATAATATATAATATATTTAATCTAACCATGTGATATATTAGATACAGTATTTATGATATAATTAGTACTTCCATAATACTTACTTTATATAAATTCAAATACGTTTCCTCCTTCTCAATTGTCTCACCATAGTTTGTGATTAGCATGTTACCTAGCATATAGTTGGAGTTCAATATATGTTTGCTGAGTAAAGAGATGACTGACTGATTATTAAAATTCCTCTATATTCAGAGTATGTAAATTGTCACCAGGAGGACTACAGTAGGTAAAAAGAAACACAAATAAGAAACTATCAGAGTAGTATTCCATTGTGTATATATATCACATCTTCCTTATCCATTCGTCCCTTAATGGGCACTTAGGTTGCTTCCAAGTCTTGGCTGTTGTGAACAACGCTGCAATGAACACACGGGTGCGTGTATCTTTACGTGTTGGTGTTTTCAAGTTCTTTGGATAAATAGCCAGCAGTGGAATAGCTGGATCATATGGTAGTTCTATCCTTAATTTTTTGAGGAATCTCCATACTGTTTTCCATAGTGGCTGCACCAATACTACTCAGCCATAAGAAACGATGAAATCCAGCCATTTGTGACAACATGGATGGACATTGAGGGTATAATGCAAAGTGAAATAAGTCAGAGGGAGAAGGTCAAATACTGTATGATCTCACTCCCAAGTAGAAGATAAAAACAACAACAGACAAACACATAGAGACAGAGATTGGATTGGTGGTTACCAGAGAGGAAGGGGGGAGGGAGGAGGGTGAAAGGGATAATTAGGCACATGTGTGTGGTGATGGGTTGTAATTAGTATTTGGGTGGTGAACATGATGTAATCTATGCAGAAATAGAAGTATAATGATGTACACCTGAAATTTATGCAATGTTATAAACCAATGTTACTGCAATAAACAACAACAAAAAAGAAACTATCAGAAACTTAGAATGTACTGATAAGACATTATGCATGAGAAGATTTTGCTTTTTTAGTGCTTTCTTTAGAAATAATGTGCTTCAAAATGTACAAATGTCCTTGGAAATAGATTTTCACATATTTTGAAACAAGGGTAACATTATTTTACATTGAATTTAAAATGATTACTATAAATATAATTAACTTTTTAAAAGATGTTGGAGAGCAATCTGAGCACATACATTTTTTCAGAAGTTGTATCAATAATCTGTGGATCTTTTACTACAAGCTATAAGCTAATGAGAAACTATTTAATTCCACCTAAGTGAGCTCATTAGGAATTAACACAGTCTGAACAGCTGCTGTTTATAAATGCAAATCCAACAGGCAACTTTTGAGAACATAATTCAACAAAAATAATAATTATGCAATATAAATAACTTTAAAATTTCAAAATATTACTAAAATTAGGGCATTTTCATACGACAATACCTGGAGAAATATCTAAATAAGATAAATTCCGATTATTGCTGTGATTTGTATGTAATAAATCTTTTTTCCCTCCCCTCCTATATTAGCCTGGAGATGAATATATTTTATTTTGGCTATAATTTAGTTTTATCATTATCATCCTTTGACTTATAGATGATCCGGAGCTGAACTACAAATTTTACTCTGAGCAAAAGGGACAGATTTCATAACGGGGATGTAATTGTTTTTAGTAAACAATAAAATTACATGATGAAGAGTCAGAGCTGCTGCTCTCGTTTAGGCACCAATGGATGACGGAGAGCAGAGATGTGGCTGATACTACCTACAGGGATCCAAAGGTGGTATAATATGAAGGGACTAGGAAAGACATTAAATATCATTTTTGTCATTTGTAAGAAAATACAATTAGACCATGACTAATGTCAAAATGGATTTAAAGTGACTCACAATATTAAATTATATAAATGGCAAGGAGCTGACAGGATGGCAAACTTGCAAGTCTGTTGGTTTTTTGCTCAGATCACACCTGGAGCTGCCGCAGACCTGAGGGAAAATCACCTGTGTCTGAGGAAGGCAGGACTGCAGGAAACCCCAAGGAGTACAGGTGTCTGGGCCGGCGTGTCGTTGAAAGGGAGCTCATGGTAGGGGAGTCCTGAGTGTGACAGTTCACAAAGAGGTTGGGGAAAGCTTTTTCAATGTGCTCTTTTCTCTCCGCAACCTGGACAGGTTATAGTCTTGCAGTAAATAACATGAGACAAGTAAATAAATACATATATACATGCAGGCATATATAAACACATAAAAATAAAACAAAACAAAAATTTATATTCCAATGCTACAAAGACTAAAGGCTTATTAATATTTAAAATAAGCAAAATAAATTTCCTCAAAAATAATAGGTAATATTGATAATACAGGGAAGGTAAAAGTAATTGTAAAGAATTAGAGCCAAGTGGTAAAGGGCCATCTTATTTCCAAAGAGAATTGAGTTATAGCAGAACTTGTGAGCAGGGCCGTTTTTTATTTTCAAAAGACAGCATTTTCATTGCCAAGTTTCTTTTTTTTTTTTTTTTAGTGTAGACATTATCGCTTTTATAATTTGAGATTTTTCCTTCTACAAACATGTATTTTTACTACAAGGAAAATACCATTCGTAACCTCAATTTTTATTTACCAATAGATCATGAATATTTTGTCATCAAATATACTTCAAAAGCATGGTTTTAAACAGGTATAAAATATTTTCTTGTGTGAATATATTATAGCTTATTTAACAAATCTCTTAGTGGAACATTTAGGTTATTCCCAACGATTTGCTATCTAATTTTTTTTTTTTTTGTGAGGAAGATCAGCCCTGAGCTAACATCTATGTCAATCCTCCTCTTTTTGCTGAGGAAGACTGGCCCTGAGCTAACATCCATGCCCATCTTCCTCCACTTTATGTGGGAGGCTGCCACAGCATGGCCTGACAAGTCGTGCGTCTGTGCACGCCCGGGGTCTGAACCAGGGCGGCCAACAGCAGAGCGCGCGCATTTCACTGCTACCCACAGGGCTGGACCCTGATTTGCTATTTTAAATAACACTAATGAGTGTCCTTATAGATGATTCAGATAATTCTTTGTATATATCTCTAATCAGTTTACTAGAGCAGACTCCTAGAATGACAATTGAAAGGTCAAAGGACATACTTTATTTTTTTTTTTTTGAAATTAATATTTTATCCTGTGATTTTATTTTATTTTATTTTATTTATTTATTTATTTTTTAATTTTTTGTTTATTGCAGTAACATTGGTTTATAACATTGTAAAAATTTCAGGTGTACATCATTGTACTTCTATTTCTGCATGGACCACATCATGTTCACCACCAAAATACTAATTACAACCCATCACCACACACATGCACCGAATTATCCCTTTCACCCTCCTCTTGACAAATTTTCAATGTATTGCAACATAAAACATGCAAGAGCTGATTTTGACATAATTTTTCTTTTTAAGATGTGTCATTTCTATCACCTTGTTGTTCACTAACATCCACAAATATCTGACAATCTCCCTTTGTTTTTAAGTAGGGGTGTATCCCCATGGACCTTTTAGGACAAATTACAACAAAATTTCCCAAAATGGTAGAATTAGTTAATCTGTCGAAAGACGAATTTAGTATTAATTTAAACTTTGATAAATTCTGTCAAAAATTGTGATTTAATTTTAATTTCGTTGATATCAAATTGTTCTTTCTGGCAATACTTAGCCAACAGTTTAATTTGTTTTTTGTACTGAGTTTTCGTTTTTTATAATAAAAACCACCAACATACAAGAGGAACTTGCTTTGTCTACTTGATATATGCTAGTAATCTAAAATAGTTTGTAAATTATTCAGATATTGCAAAAACAAGGGTAGCACCAATTCATGCACTATGGAGTATAATAAAGAGAATTTTATCTGCAAGAAACTTCGCCTGGGTCTGAATCTTAGAGTAATATTAGGGTACAGGCTTTGTTGATGCATTAATAGCCAAGGATCTATATCAAGACTGTACATGCTGGGACACAGTCAGAATCTATCTGTGGAATCAAGGCAAGATCAATGAGCACAGTGAAGAGCTTAATCTATTATTAGCCATTTTCTTGATAAGATGAGAGAGAGGTTAGACACAGTAGTGGCATAATTGTGTCTAAAATCTGCTTGCTTCTCATGAAAGATGTTACATTGAATGATTCATTCTTAGAATTTGTTGAGAAAGAAGCTTCAGATAATACTAAGATGACATTCAACATATCAAAGTATTTATAACCTGGGAGGATAAGGAAATAAATTAGACTATATTTTGAGACTATCTTAGAAGCTTCTAGAACAAATAGTTTAGGACAACTGAATTCACCTTTCAGGGAAAGATAAAAAAAAAAATTATAATGGCAAGAGTTGCCTGATTTAGCTTTTTCAGTTTAAGCAGATGATGCATTTTATAGTAGATGAAATGATAGGAATCCCAGAAGTACAAAAAATTCAGAGACATCTTCCAAAAACTATAAATTTGCATAAAATGCTTCACCTCATCACCAATACAGCAGTTTTCATTGCAAGTTAGAGGCTTTCCAAATGAAATACTGGCTCTGGAGACTAAATCCAAAGTCTCTCTTTGAAATCTGTTATGACAGAATTTGGTTTAATTGTTTTGAATTGCTTACAAAAATTCTAACAATTATTTTTAGATCACCGTGCTCAGTTACGTAAATTTTTCTTTTCTTCGTAATATTTAAACTTTATTTCATGGAGGTTTAAGTAGGATGGAACTTAGGGAAACATAGATACATTTGGGAATTGAGTCATATGGAAGTTATTAATTCAAACTATTCTAGGTAATTTTGAGATCATCAGTTCATTTACCACAGTATACCAACTCCTCCAGAGTAAATGAGGAATCAGTGTCCAGGTAAAAGAAATATATTGAAAAAATATATATACACGTATATACTGTACACAGAAATATACGTACTTTCCAGATCTCTCTCTGAGTTGATGGCTCTTGGATGACTCAAGCCGTGTGATGTAATATTACCTTGTCGAGGAGCTAGGATGTATAAGAATTTGTTAGTTTTATCAACAGACTTTGCGTATTTCAACTACTGCCGGCAGAAAATGACGGTGTCTCCATGGCAATCTCTGTTTTAGGCAAAGATGTTGTTAAAAATATTGCACATAAGGTCCTGCAGAGTATGAAAGCCCATCCTGAGCTAAGAGTCTGTAGACTAGTGACTTGCATTAGCTGGTATACAGTGCCCTGTAGTGGGACACTGGCTTGCTTTCTTGAATCAACAAGTGAAAGCTTAAAACTAACACATTTTTGAGAGAGCACCCCAGAGATAAGCTTTTAGTTCTCTTCGTGATTTTTCCTTCTGGAGGCAGTTAGTAGGAGTAACCCTTAGCTGTGTAGATTCCAAGATAGACAGGAATTGATGGGGAACATTTAAGGTAATCTGGAGATTCCCCCAAGAAGTACTATTTTATTGTCAGAAACTACAGCGTGTTTGCGATTTTCGAGAAGAGACATCGACACTGTCTAGGCTCAGTGCCTCAGCTCTGGATGTAGGAAACTTTAATAACACACTTTAACCACTATGGAGAACTCAAGGGTCCTTCTGGTTACTCCACTTCTGTTGTGAGTCAAGGATACAACTCGCCCATGTTTCTAGGGTTTCAGACGTGGAGTGGGAGGGACAAACAATTTAAAAGCACTATTGTCCTCACTGGTACCCTCTTTGGACTGCCTCTTTGGAAACAGCTACTTCCAACTTGTGTGGCTACTCTTCCAAGTCCTGTGGCTCCTGCGCTGAGTAATCCTTCTTCAGGAGAGGAAGAACCCAGAAACCCCTACCCTCCACCTCACTGCATTAGAACATGTGGGAATTAAGGCCAGACCCGAGACTGCCAGATTACGGAGCAAATCGCTCCACCTGCTTCCAACCTACAGGCACGAAAACTCCTCCCTCTTTCTGTCGTCCATCTCAGTTCATCAGAATTTCTAGAGCCCAGGAGCTGTGCTGGTTTTGTCTGAAGGTGAAGAAGCAGAAGTAGGGTCATAAGTAAATCCCTTTTTAAATGAGATATTGGAAGAACACTATCTTTTCCCTTCTTTTTCTCATCCTCTTTTACCCCAGATGGTTAGTACGACCCTTGTCTGCCCTGATAAAGATGCAGTGCATTTTACTTTTAATCTAAACTGTTCCTTAATGAAATAACTGAAGAGTGTCATAGGGAAGGCACCTCAGGATTTATTGCTGTATCTTTTGATTCATCTCCTTCTAGTTGTGACATTGATTGATGTTTATAAAATCCCTAAGCCTCTACTGGCAACTGTGGTTATTATCTTAGAGCATATAATCAAAGAAGTGTGGGTGGAACTATGTAGGAATTATGTTAATAATAG